>NW_015386492.1:811051-868461 GCF_001527695.2 Protobothrops mucrosquamatus | reverse complement strand
TATAGCTGTATTTTCGTATCTGTAGTTCTAAGATCATATCTGCAGCATGTGGAATGAATCTCTTATATTATCTGAATGTATGTAATTCACACACATAGTATGAACATATCTTAAAGGTATTTCATATATAGAAAAATATTTTGGATAGCTGTTTTCCATATACTATTTGTGAGACAAGGATATAGAAGAGTGGCTGTTTCGTTGGTGCATTTACCAATATACATTGAAGTGGTTAGGCTTAAGGACATAAGGGCAGCCTTACTGGATTAAACCTGTTCATCAAAGGATGTCTCTCCATGAAGGTAATAACCTGCTCCTTCCATCACCTGTTCGGCAATAGATAATCAGAGGCCTTTGTTTTTTAAAAAAAGTAATATTTATTACTAAAATTTAAAAATATGAAGATAAAAAACTAGTATAAATTAAGAAAAATATAAAAAATAAAAATAAAAAGAGGAAAAAAGTGAGAAAGGGAGAAAAATATTAAAAAGGAATATATATATATATATCATCGTTTGTAACATTTCAGCCAAAAACCTCTTCAAAGCTTCATAACCTTACTTAAACAAGTAAATCAATTTTATTTCTTTTACATAGTAACTTATCATTTTCTCTAAAAATAGAAAAAAAACCAAAAACTCTTCTTCTCATCTTATATCTATAAACAAATCTGTAAAGCCTAATCATTCAAACGTAAGAAGAATGCCATTAAGAAATAATAATAATAATAATAATAATAATAATAACAACAACAACATTTTTAATCTTTAATCTCTTCAAATAATGTCCCACAAATTAATTTCTTACCACCTTCTCTTCATCTCCTCTCAGAAAGTCATTTTTACATGTTTAACTCTTTCAATTGATGCAACAAAAAAAATCTCTTCTTCCCATATTTTATCTATAAACAAATCTCTAAAGCCTCATCATTCTGGTCAAGAAAAACCCATTAAGGTTTCAAGGGAAAAAATCATATACATTTTAATCTTGATCAGATAAGATAAACTTTTTTTAACTTTTAAAACTCTTGATATTTATTTCTTTTAAGTAGTCTGTTCCAAAAACGTATTTATTTCATTCTCTCTTTATCTTTTCTCAGGATTCCCTTTATAAGTAAAACATTTCTTTTTTGTAAATCCAAACCATGTCTAAGTCACTTTTTTGAACTGAATCTGTACATTCAAATCATTCCTCTGGTTCATTATTTGTGTGCCCCTTTTAGCTATTAAAACATTAGCTGGTTTCATTTGTAAGTCTTGTATAAAATCATTGTCAATATATTCTTATATCCTGTCAATTTTAAATCTGTGTCCAAAATACCCTGATTTTCAGTTGTATCTCTATTTCCTTTTTTGAGCTCATTTTTATAGTAATGGACAATCTTAAGAAAAAGTTCTGAATACATTGTTGCAAAATATCCTTGAATTCTTCCAGAGTTAAAATAATTTTCTCCATCACACAAAAAGAAACTATAGCCCAACCAAAAAAACCACTGCAAAAAACAAACTAGAAACAAAAATTAAAATAAGCAAAAAAATGGTAAGAGAACACCTATCCAACCTTGACGAATATAAATCACCGGGACCCGACAGATTACATCCCAGAGTTCTGAAGGAGCTGGCAGATGTCATCTCAAAACCATTGTACCATATCTTTCAAAAATTCTCGAGCACTGGGGAAATACCTGAGGATTGGAAAAGGGCTGATGTGGTTCCCATCTTCAAGAAAGGAACAAAAAACAGACCCAGGAAACTACAAACCAATCAGTTTAACATCAATACCTGGGAAGATCCTGGAAAAGATAATCAAAAAACAGATCTGTGAATAACTAGAAGCAAACAAAATCATAACTAGTAACCAGCACGGGTTTATCAAAAACAGATCATGCCAAACCAACCTTATTTCATTCTTCAATAAAGTTACTAAACTAATAAACCAGCAAAATTCTGTGGACGTAATATACTTGGACTTCAGTAAGGCATTTGATAAGGTAGACCACAACCTACTCCTTGGTAAGCTAGAAAAAGGTGGAATAGACAACATCACCACCAGATGGATCTGTAGTTGGCTGGCAAACCATACTCAACGAGTAGTCCTCAATGGCACTACATCCACATGGAGAGAAGTAAGCAGTGGAGTACCACATGGTTCCGTCTTAGGCCCAGTACTATTCAATGTCTTCATAAATGACTTAGATGAGGGAATTGAAGGGGAACTCATCAAATTTGCAGATGACACCAAACTGACAGGAGTAGCCAACACCCCAGAAGACAAACTCAGGATCCAAAAAGATCTTGACAAACTTGAACAATGGGCCCTGTCCAACAAAATGAGTTTCAATGTGAAGAAAAGCAAAGTTTTACATTTAAGCAGGAAAAATCAAAGGTACAAGTACAGACTGGGCAAGACCTGGCTTAAAAACAGTAACTGTGAGAGGGACCTTGGAGTCCTAGTGGATGATCACTTGACCATGAGCCAGCAGTGTGCAGCAGCAGCCAAAAAAGCTAATACAATCCTGGGTTGTATAAACAGAGGTATAGAATCAAGATCACATGAAGTATTAGTACCGCTTTATAAAACACTAGTAAGACCACACCTGGAATACTGCAGCCAATTTTGGTCACCATATCACAAAAAGATGTTGAGAGTTTGGAAAAAATTGAGAGAAGAGCAACTAAGATGATCAAAGGCCTGGAGACTAAAACATATGAAGAACGGCTGCAGGACTTGGGTCTGGCTAGTCTAAAGAAAAGAAGAAATGGGGGAGACATGATAGCAATATTCCAGTACTTGAGGGGCTGCCACAAAGAAGAGGGGGCCAAACTATTTACCAAAGCACCAGAGTGGGCAGGACAAGAAACAATGGTTGGAAACTGAACAAAGAGAGAAGCAACCTAGAATTAAGGAGA
The DNA here is from genome assembly GCF_001527695.2 of Protobothrops mucrosquamatus. NCBI lineage: Eukaryota > Metazoa > Chordata > Lepidosauria > Squamata > Viperidae > Protobothrops > Protobothrops mucrosquamatus. The sequence goes on along the minus strand of NW_015386492.1, from coordinate 865,552 downwards.
AACTTCCTAACAGTGAGGACAATTAACCAGTGGAACAGCTTGCCTCCAGAAATCGTGGGTGCTCCATCACTGGGGATTTTTAAGAAGAGGCTAGACAGACACTTGTCTGAGATGGTAGGTTCTCCTGCTTAAGCGGGGGACTGGACTAGAAGACCTCCAAGGTCCCTTCCAGCTCTGTTCTATAATAATAATAGTACTGCATGAAGTTGTTTGTAATCTTTAAAAATATGTTTAAGTAAATCACAGTCATCAAATTCTCTGCCAATGAATAGTGAAATTAAAAATCAAAATTATAAATGAGCAATCAGTTAGATTTACTCTCTGCAGTTATGGTTTTTTAAAAAGAAACAAAAGATTTATTAATAGGAACTCAGTAGATTCATTAAGCACCATATACATATTTTAAAATCCTAAAATATTTCAGCTAGCAATTGAATAGCATTTCTGTCACCACCGTGGGATTAGAGTTGGAATAAAGCAGTAGGAGTTATTTTATTTTTGCAAATCTTAGCACTCTCCCTCCATTTCTCATTACATTATAAATGACAAAAGCTTGGTCATTCATTAGGTAGATTATAGCCAGGTACAACAGCAATTTGGTCAAGGGAAAACATTTCCATTTTACTTTTGGTACTTCAAGCAAACTACCAAACATGTTTTTATCTAGGCAAAACACCATTTCAATAACAGAGTGATCATTTCAAAGGTCTGTATCCTAGGCAGCCTTTCTTTCTCCAATTCTTTGTCTCTTCATTGTTATCAGGTGAATGGGTAATTAAGGACCAAGAAAGTTGGGGGATTTTTTTAACAAGGAACTATAGGGAAAAAACCTGGTCCCTTCCGTTTTCTTGGTTTGTAAGGTTTTGATAATTAATCAGTATTCATGGCAAAACAAGGAGAGTAAAATCTGAACTTTTTGTACAGCTTTGGTATCTATACATTCCTCTGCTCAGTTTTTGAGCCCTTGGCCTGCCATTTGATTCTGTAGTGGAATTTCAGGGGTTTAAATATATTTTATTCGACAGCATTGAAAGAAACAGACAGCACTGTAGTTCCAGGTATGTGGTATATCCTGTATTCCTTGCCCCTGTTGAATGAGGGAAGAACACTGTCTAGATCAGACATGTCAAACACAAGGCCCGGGGGCCGGATGCAGCCCGCGAAGTGGTTTCATGTGGCCCGCGAAGCCATCCTGAAAACAGTGAGGGAACGGCCCCCGCTGCCTTGGCCCTGGTCCAGGCCAGCCGGGAGCCAATGTACAATTTTGTGGTGACCATCTTGGCACTTGCCCCGGTGGACCATGCCTTGGCACTTGCCCCAGTCCCACCCCCTTCTGCCAGAGACCCTCAGATCTGTCCCACTCCTGCCCAGGCCCCCATAGGCACCCTTGACGCGAATGATGTAGAACTGGCCACGCCCACCCAGTAGCCACACCCACTCCACGCCCACCCAGTAGGCTGCACCCACTCTGGCCACACCTACCCGGGGCCCCCCAAAGCAACCACAATGCTGATGCGGCCCTCAGTGAAATTGAGTTTGACACCCCTGGTCTAGATCAATATTTCTCAACCAGTGTGGGCTGGGCCAAGGTTGAGAATCACTGATCTAGATGCGTGTTATGTGTTATTTCACATGTTCTAGAATTCTAACTTAATTGTTTAAACTACTAAACAGAATATGCTTTCCATCTCCTCAACTAATTCTTAGTGAAATAAAAACCAGATACTATGATCAATTTTTCAGTTTTTCTGAGGCCTGCAAGGGAGATGGATATAAAAATGAAATTGATGATTGACTCACCTTGATTCTCTTTGGGGAGAGAATCTTGGTCAGACTTTCATATGACACTAGAGTTCCAGTTGTCCTTGTGGAGTTTATGAATAAGTTTATGTATGAATAGCCAGTTGTAGCTTTAGTAAACATCCCAGCACTGCAAGTAGTATGCAAGGAATCTTTTATTGACGGTTGGAATAAGAGGACAATATGTAATTTTGTGCAGTGCTTTGATGACTATAATACTATAGTATATACTTTAGCAGGCATGTCAAACTCGAGACGTCACGTGATGTCGCACAATGTATCGGGACTTTTTTCCCATTACCGGCAATGGGGTGGGCGCCATTTTGACATGATGCATCCAGCCCATGGGCCAGAAGGTTGACATGCCTGTACTATAGTATATACTAGTCCTATAGTCAGTACTATAGTAAAAATAATGCGAAGTGCAGAAAAGGGGAGAAATAGTTAAAACTCAAAAATGTGTATCCACATCTGTAGAATATTTGGGTAAAATTATGAGGTATATTAGTGAGAAAGATTATTCCATAATGAATTGGTATGATACAGTGTGATATGGGAATTTTTAATTAATTCTCCAAATAACCATTGGTAGGTGCTGGTCTGCCTTTTTTAGGTTTATGAAAGACACCTTGTGAATCTTTTGGCGCCCAGTGAAGGAAAAGTTCTTAAAAGAAATAAAAATATGTCTGATAAAATAGTATGAATAGTCATGATTATACTGTTACTAAATACTGTAGTTATATTCTTATAATGTGGGCATGACTTGTTGATGCAGGGAATTAAAGTTTCTTTTTCTACTGCAATTTTATTTTATAACTGACATATAAGAAAGAAAAATATGATTTGTGCTGTTTAATAAGGTATATTTCATTTATTCAGAATCTATGAAATTGAAGAGAATTATCCAGTAAATAGAGTCCTGTAGCAGATTGTATATTAAATGAAAAGAAGCTTGGAAAGAATGAAGAAGTGATATTTCACTGCATTCTTCAAATGGAATCCAGCTTTTAAGCCATTCCTCTTGCTTTACTTGTTAAAGAAATGGCTAAGATTGTTATGATATCTGTTTATTGCTTTTTCAATAGATAAGAGATGGCAGTGTTCCGAGATGGAATGAGATTATTGCCATATATCTCATGTTATATGTGAATTTGTCTATTTGTATTTATAATTATCTCCAGAATGTTCACTTATATGTTTATCTCTAGAAAGAAGCATCTGGTGGGTCTTGTTCCCAGATCTGTTTCATCAAAGTTATGTATACAAACAGTTTCAATTATAGTTTGAAAGATAACACATATCTAGCAAATGTTTAGGTCAGAATTCAGAATGAGTTTTGCTCAGCATGCTAAGATAGTTTTGAACAGTGATCTTTGGCCATTAATTGCTATTTATATGATAACATACAAGGTTTTGAAAAGTAGATTTACTGTTTGGGCAGATCAGTTCTTCCTTCATGTTACTCGTTTGTTTGAATTGAAATATTTGATGCTCCAGAAGCATTGAAGTACAGTACTAAGCTACAGTTGATCAAGTTTTGCATTTTTTCCAAGGATAGACAGGCACTTGAGAGAAAGCAACAGTTTAAACTTAGCCAGTATAGTTTGTGCAGACAGTTGGTTTCAATTTTGAAATTTGAATTTACTTCAATTCAAATGGATTTGAATCTAAAAGTATTGTAGCTCTGTGATTCTAATATTTGAATATTATATTTTTCTGTAATTTACATAACTTGGAACACACTATTGGTTACTTCTTTATATCTGATTACATGCTGAACAACATTGCTAACTATAATTGTTAGCAATAATAGTTGAATGAATGTTGTTCCTTTTGGGACTCTTCATCTGGCTGTTTTTTCATTCCAGGTTGATCAAATGTAAACAGCAGTGTTGTTAACTCTAGTAACTGTTGTTCTCAGCCCAAAGAAAAATACAGCAACTTTGTGAATAACCCAAGCTCTTAAGAAACTATGGTCCCCCTGGATGGAAATGCAGTTTTTTTTCCTAAGCAAATGCTTTCTTTTTACCACCAATCTTTAATTGCTTAAGATTATATTTCCCATAGTTGTTCTTTGATTTAAGTAAAAATAGGAGAACTTGTATAGAATCCTACAGAATAAATAATTTAGTCCAAAACAAAAGAATGCAAAGAAAAACAATACTTCAAAAAAAAAGAGGCCATACGAAGCCCAGAGAAGATGCAAACCTGATAGATACATAGATTGGCATTTGACTTACGAACCAACTACAACAATTATGTTTTCTTTTCTTCCTCCATTTTCCTTTGGGTTTCATGACTTTGTGATTGCAAACTGGCATTGCTGTGGGAGCTTTTTACCTGAGAGGTAGAACAAAATTGCTTTAGTATTAGAAGTCTTGCATTGAAGGTAGCATGACAACTTGGGGAAAAAAAGCTGTCTTATTTAAACAGCCCAATTTCATTAGGAGATGCTTTTATTTATTTAAATATATTAGCTGCCTGACTACAATTGACTCTGGGCAATGGGCAAAAATAGAAAAAACAGATAAAAAAATCAAATTATGGACAGCACAGACTAAAATCTTGTACACAGCAAAATCAAACAAAACAAAATGTTGCTCCTCAAAGCAGCATAAGAAGCCCATGTTTAGGGACAACACTTTCCCTTTTGCAATGGAGCACTAGTGTTTAGAACAGTTTTGTCATATTCTTACAGCTCACTTCATTTCATATTTTGTCTCCGTGTCTGTCATACGTGAAATACTGGACTGTCTTTAATGTTCTCTAAAACTGAAGCTCAAATTCTTTGTCCACCTAATGAGAAGAGAGGACATTGGCAAAGACCCTGATGTTGGGAAAGATTGAAGGCAAAAGAAGAAGGGGAGAGGAAAGATGGTTAGATGACACAAAGAACATAAATTTGGGCAAACTCTGAGACACAGGGGAGGACCGGGGAGCCTGGTGTGGTATGGTCCATGGGGTCACAAAGAGTTGGAGACAAGTTAACAATTGAACAACAACTTGAATGTTTTAGAGGAAAAAGAAAAAATATCTCTATTTGAGGAAGGGCCATGCATATCATATGTGTATTACAAAGAGAGAACGAGTAGCTTATTTGGGGGAAGGGCTGCAATTCAGGAATAGAACATCAGATTTGCTTGTGCAAGGTACTAGCAAATTTAGTAAATAAATGGGTTAGAACTAAAGTAAATAAATGGGTTAGAACTAAATTTAGTAAATAAATGGGTTAGAACCTCTCCAAATACCAACCAACTAAAAATGGTTGGTATTTGGAGAGGGGGGGAAACTGGACCAGATCAGTAGCATAACAGTGTAAATAAATACAACTCTGTAACCTTCTACAAATGAAATTAGTAGATGTGGGAAGATTACTGCATTAATTGTCCACTTGATCATAATGGAAAGTTAGCTATCCACACTCCTTGATTGATAGTGTCTAAGACTGAAGTTCTCAATAGCAGTCTCAGGTCAACCCAGAGTTGTGCATACTGAATTCTATCCAGAGTAAATTGCCGAGTGCCACAGAAGAAGAAAACAAAAAGTTCATATTTTAATACGATCTCATCTACTTTGCACTTCCCAAACCATCATATAGATCAAATTCCAGTTGTTACATGGTATTTGAAATTCTCTCTGAATGCTGGAATGCAAAAGAAATTTCTGCAGAAACATACAAATGAGATAAGAGACAAGTACAATTTCTTCGATAGGTTAGGGAAGTGGGATGAAAATAGCAATGAAATTTAATACAGACAGGGCGAAGTTCTTCATATAGAAAATAAAATAAATGCACAGATATAATGATTTATAGGTATGTGACTTGCAAATAGTACTTGTGTCAAAGAGCTTAGAATAGTAGTTGATTACCAGTTAAATACAAATCAACAATTTGAATTGCCCACAAAAGACTTTATTGGCTAAAGTATAATTTACAATTTAGGGCTTTTCTTTTCATCCAGCTAACTGCATCAAGAAGATGCCTCATTGTTTTTCTGTATCAAGTCCCCATGATGCTGCTGTTATTTTATCTCCAGCTCATTACAAGGGCACTGTAGATTCAAATTTAGCTGTTCCAGTTTAGAAGTGAAGTTTGTCCTCTTCTCATGTAACACATTTTGCTGTAAGAAATGATATAAAATGCATCCAGAACTATACTAGTGATGATGTGGTCAGAAGCTGGGTTCTGCCCTGCTCCTATTGGCTATCTGAAGCTGCTGCAGGCATTAGTTGGATTGATCTCAGCTTTCCTATGTAAACCAGATAGGAAACATGACTAGATGAGCTAATTCTACTTCATTTTAAAGCTACATTAATAGAACCTTGCAAGTTTGAAGGTATACATTTTCCATAGCCATTTCTACCCACCTGATAAATTAGGACGGATCCTTCCTAAGTTTTTTCCTCTGACTATTAAATCCCTGGGGGCTTTCCCCTTTCTTGTCTGATTGTTTCCTAGGTAGCATTTCTTCTACTTGTCCCTCAAGGTCATTCTCCCATACCATTACACTTTTGAAGAGATGGGGGAATGCACAACACTATATAGCTAACATGCAAACACAGGCAGATTCAAGAATTCATGGCATGGGGCCAGGTTATTTGAAGGACCACCTTTCTCTGATTATATCTGCCCATCCCATCAGATTTAGCAGAAGAAGTATGCTGTGGGTGCGATCAGCCAGGGGACCAAGCTTGGCAGATCCCAAGACGCATGTCAGATCAGTTCTATCAGTTCTGTTTCTAGCCTGATGTCTTATACACTTTATCAAACAGACTCTGTCCAGCATTATTTAATTATAGCAGACCTTAATATACCACAGAAACCTCCATTGCTACAAAATGTTACAATGGAAGTCCTACCTGGGATTTGCTATATGGAGGACACAACGCAAATGTTATTTAATCCAATATAATTTAAGTAGTGTCTCGGTTGTGTCCTCCATATACTGAACCTCAGGTAGAGTATTCATTTCAATATTTTGCAACAATGGAAGTTTCTCAGGTATATTAAAGTGTCTGAGGTATATTAAAGTCAGCTATGCTAACAGTTATCAGACCATATATAAAATTCACCTTGTCTAAAGCACAGTTGCATTGATGTTTTATTTGAGAGCTTCCTAGAATAGTTTCATTGGCCACTGTATAGTGGATTTAGTGGACATTTTTTGTCTGATTCAGCAGGGCCTCTTTTACATTTTAGAAATCAGTCCGGTCATACATTTTGGTGTCAGTTATATGATTCCAGGAAGTATACAAAGAAAACTCTTGTCAACCCTCTAGTAGTTGGCATTTAGGGATATATTACTTCTGAACCTGAATGTTTCCGGTTAGCTGTCATTGTTAAATTATCATTTTCAGGTTAGTTACCACTATTAAGATTTAGAACTGAGCACTGTAGAAAGAAATTGTAATCCATGGTGGCAAAAAAAAAACATCAGGAATACAGTAGCACTTTTTCTAATTAACAAGTTTTATTTAAAAAAATAAGCTTTCATGTGCTGTTGCTCACTTTATCAGATGCATAAAGTAGCTAGACTGATGTAGGATTAAAATTGGGGTGAGGTGGAGAGGAAAAAGTTAGCTATGCCAACGCATAGTGCACATGAGATAGATAAGTACCTTATCAGTTAACAATTATGTGTTAAAAATCCATTGTCGGTATTTATGAGTTTTTCTTACTGCTCTGCTCCAGTTAGGCTAATGGCTAGTACTTCATTTAAGACCCTAAGTAAATTATGCTTTATGTAAAATACTTTGTTTGTAGAATTTATATAGACTTATATTATAAAGTTATTTGGATGCTAAAAATAGAGTGGAGACACTGTATTGTTGTGGAATCTGAGTGACCAAATGTGTCCTTTACGTCTATCAGTGTTTCTCAAATTTAAAATGTGGATTTCAACTCCCAGAATTCCCTAGCTAGAGTTAATGATAGAATTCTGGCTAGAGAATTCTCAGAATTGAAGCCCGCACATCTTAAAACCCAACTCTGAGAAACACTGACCTATATGAACTCTACTACTAGTCCAATTCCAAGAATCCTTTAATGTGTTATTTATGATTTTATTTATACTTCTTGTTTCTGTCCTGCTCAAACAAATTTCTTAGAAACCATTTGCAACGTGTAAAAAACACAATAGAACTGTGAGATTTTAAAGTAAAGTAGCAAATCGAACAAGCTGGTGCTGGTGGCAGCCTTTGATGCTGATTCTCAGTAATTTGCACAAGCCAGGCATAGGTGCCATGGCTTTGTTTTATTTGTTAGTTTGTAACTCACCTTTATTATTTTTTACAAATAATTCAAGGCAGCGAGTATATCCAACACCCCTCCCTCCTCCTATTTCCCCACAACAACAACCCTCTGTGAGCTGAACTGGGCTGAGAGAGAGTGACTAGCCCAAAATCATCCAGCTGACTTTCATGGCTAAGGCGGAACTTGAACTCATGGTCTCCTCTTTCTAGCCTGGTGCCTTAACCACTAGACCAAACTAGCTCCCTCTGGTACTTGTGAATGTGCCATGCAGTGTGGAAACTGCTAAGTGATTATGTTATGAACTCATACAAAAATGTGGATGTCTCCTGTAAGTAATTCTCGATCCACCTTTCAGCAAAGTATTTTGCATTTTCTTTTGGGTGCTCAGAGATACTGTGTCAGCATTAAATGGATTTGCTTTGCTCATCTTCTAGTTCTCCTGTGTTTATACATCTACTTTCAGGCACGGAAGTGCATTCGCTATCTGCTTACTCCTAGTGCTTGGCTTCTGAGTATTGTTTTCCAGGAGGTGTATCTGCTGTGTTCCCTTGAGCTTGGATAGTCTGCCAGGTGGCACCAGGGATCCCAGAGCGCCGCTGAATTTGAGTGGCTCTGGCGGCATGTGTTTAGTTTAATTACCCAGTCAGCTGGTGTGGGAATCGAAAAGCAGCTCAGCTCTGTTGCTGAATCTTTTGCCTGTCGCAACAGTGTGCAGCACAGAGTACACACACCCCAATGTATTCCAAACAGCCAAGAGCACATGGAGCTGGGGGTGGGGGAGAGAGGCTTGCAAAGGAAGCATGTTAGTCATCAGGTTGTTGCTGCATAATTCAGGAACACGTTTGCCTTGAACTGGAGATTAGCCAGGTAAGGAGGCTGTTTTTTGCACAGAGAGTACTCTTTTAGGCATTGAAGCTGCATAGTATGTTGTTGCTTATGCTTTCTCCTGCGTACTGCAGCTTTGAGTGTTGATCTTTCGGCAGCAAGGCATGTCCTATTTCTAGGCGCCTTTCATTGACTGGAAAAGAAAGAGGGTCCTCTGCTGCCCGTTATCTCTGTTGATTTGTGCAAATCAAAGCTAATGTTTTGTTTGACTTTTGCATAGATTAAATTTATCCAGTGCAGGAGGATCGAATACCTTCAGCACTTGAACTTAAATTTAGTATAGCTTGAACTTTGCCTAACTACTTGTTCCTTCAGTGTTTTGCCATGCCTGTCCCCATCTCATCTACCCTTCCTCTTAGAGATACTGGATATTTTGCATACAGTAATGCTGGTTAGGATTTGGATAATGTATTTAAGTAAGAACTTGTGTATTTCAGTAATGACCTTGAAAACGGATGTGTATAGGATTAAATTGTTCATACTTGGCAGTGGTCATCTCAGTGGGTAGCAGAATAGGTGTACTTTTTTGTTGAAAGGCGGAGAAGGTCTCTGAAGGGAAAGGGAAGACAAGAGCTTTTGCGGGAAAATATGCTCATTGCTTAATAGTCACTAATCATTGACAAACAGTAAAAGCAGCAAATGCAACAACAACCGAAAGTTAATTATTTCAGCCTTCCTCCTAGCAAGCAATCATACTGTATATACAAAAGAAAAGGGAAAAATTTTCCTCTGAGGGAAATTGATTTGCTGCTGATTTATCATCAAGATTGCAATGTTGCTGTGTAAAAATCGGGAGACTTCCTGATCTGATTTAACTCTTCAGAGATTCCATGGGCAAATTTTGAAAGCTCAGAAAAAAGGACAAGGAAAAAAAGAGAAAGAGAAGACAACAAGAATGAGAAGAATTATTTCAGTGGCTTTGAACGGCATCCAGAATATGTTATCAATAATGTTATTTGTGGCTCAAGATGGCATCGTATGGCTTACAAACATTGTGAACAAGTCTGTTACAGCTGATGTTACACTATTTGCATTATGCTACTCTGACAGAGGGCCACATATCGGAAAAACAGAATAAATGCAAGTGTCTGTACATGAGTTGCTATGCAGCATGCAAAGAAAGTGGATGCCTGGATATAGCTGCATTATTGTAATAATTTCTTTCAAATTTTGAACCATGAGTACCTGCAGTCTGATATCATGCATTAATAAAGGTGTTAAATATAGCATTTAGCTTGTGTGGAAAGAGATTTACTTTTGTATTAAATTTGTGTTGTTATGATGTAGAATGTAGTTTTCGATAATATCCAGTTCTCGGTATGTCCAGTTCAATTGATAATACATGATTTGTTAATTATGAATGTGTAGTAAGATAATGTAATCTATAGATTGTTTGATGATCTTAAAATTTATATTATATTTAGTCCTCTGCTTTTTTAAATCTGGTATAGGTATATGATACGATCACTTTGTTGCTGATCCTGTTTCAGTGATGGAATTGGGGGTGGGAGACAGAGTTTCTTTTTGAAGAAGTTACATCATTGTGCATATTCCAGAATGGGCAATGCCTTGTTTATTTGAGCAGATGTTTTGGGGGTAAATACAGCAATATTTGAACTTAAAGTACACCCTTCATACCTTTAGCTTAGCACACAGCGTCAACTTTTAGTTGTGTATGGGTAGTTGAATACAGTTGAATATATCCACTCTTGGTATAAGAAAAAAAAACAAAAGCACACAACAATTCTGGGTGAAAGAACAAATCTGTATTTAAGTGGAAAGCACAGATGTTAGCACTAAGATTTGCTGGGGAAAGAGAGATAATTTAATGGCTCTAAACGTACTGAATTTCCTGGTATGTCTCCTTCTAACCCAGAACAGTCTATTCTTAACATCACCTCTGCCAAGAGAATTATTTTTAACTAAAGAAATAATAGATTAAAGAAGGTTCTTTTTTTTCCAAATCTATCCAAAGCATCACCCTATTAAACTGCTATGTTCGTAGATAAATGGAAAGTGGACATGAAGTATAAAAAGAAAGAGGGAGAACACCCTGAATCTATGTCTGTAATCTCTCAGGTTCTGAAACAAAGTTCTGCTCCATTTCCCTCCTTACCTTCAGAGATTGAAATTCTCAGAGCTGCAAAATAGGGCTTTTTAGTTGTGGTGCTTGTTAACATTATAACATTATAAACATCTGAAATTCTCAGAGCTGCAAAATAGGACTTTTTAGCTGTGGCGCTTGTTTTATTATTTCATTTTCTTCTCTTACAGAACTTCTTTCTCCGCACTAAGCATTTGACTTTGTCACTTAATTTCCCTGGCCATCTGAAACTGTGTTTTTTGTTTATTTTTGAAAGCCTTTCAAAATAACAATAAGTTTGTTTGTTTTGAGAAAGATGGGGTGATTATAGTTAGGCAGCTCTTTTTTATTGCTCTGATTTGAAACCCGCATATTTTGTAAATAAATGGAAAAATAACCTAAAATAAAACTTGCAAAGAAAATTTGAGACCTTTTGATAAAATAGAGATATACCCAGACATGCCCCAGTCTCTTCTAAATCAGGTCTGTATTTCAAATGGAATCAATTGGATGTCTGGTTCTCCCAGGGAACTGCTTTGAGTACAGTAAGAGAAATTTCCAGGTCTTCGTAAGTTTGCCTGGGTCTGTTGTGAAGAATGATGGCAGTAAATTGTCTCTACAACCCCATGCAATGTGCTTATTTCTATGACTAGCATCCAACCTGAGTTGCTGAAGAAGATGCAATAGTTTTGGAGTAATAACAAAGAGAAAAATAGAGAAATACCGGTATGTTTTATCTGTATATAAGTAAATAAAATATATGCAGTACGGCATTCTTTTAAAACAACATGTTTTCTATACATTGCACATTTGACTGATAGATTTTTTTTTCTCATGATGCCATCCTGAATGTGTAGCATAAACAAGGCCATATCTTTTAGGTCTGTGATTTGCTGAAGCATATGCTTTCTGATGAGGTTGTTCGATTATTGTTATTAACCTAGCAGATGTATTTGAACAACATGCTAAGATTGATTACTTTCATTTTGTTGTGGCATGGTTAGGTAGTTAAATTTGTTTATGATTTAGTACAGTATGAAAACTGCATCAAAGTTAAATGTTTTGTATGAACCTGTCCCTGATGTCTTGTGATTCAAGAGTGGTTGGTTTGAAACAAGTCTGAATTTCATAATAGCAGTTTCTGACTGTTAACATATGGAAGATTAGGAGTGTGCTTGCCTGTAATGATCAACCATTATATCCATTTGTTCTCCCTAAGTGCTTGAGAATTGTCAGCATCACTTGGTTCTAGAACAGGAATGTGCAGAAATATCCCTTTATTTCAGTAGATTTACTGCTTTGCTTTCATCCTCTTCCTCTCAGATATCTGTGGCTAGTCAGCACATTGTCCCATATATCCTCTTTTCTGTATAGCTTTTCAGTTTCTTCTCATTTCACCTCCTGTCTACCTTCCCAGCAAAACCATTCTTCAACTGATCTACTTTATAGCGGCAACCCAGTTTTGTATTTGTGTTGGAGCATATGGCAAATGCCTGTCAGAATTAGGCACAGCACCTTTTGATGCCTTGCTTTTGATACATAAACCCAAAGGAAAGAGTAGCAAATTTAGATTAGCAAGAATATATCTATACCTCATTTTGGAAAGCATCAAACAAAACTGATTGTTTTGTTTCTTGTCTTAGCCTGTACATTGCTGTGTAGAGTTTTGGTTATCTTTTGCAGTTGCACATAACTAATTGGAGAATAGAAATGCATATTTAATTGGATATTAGCATACAAACACCTTTGAGGGTCATGCAGTTCTAAGACAACTGTACCCAAATGTCCATTTGAGAATTCAGCCTCCCCCTTCCCATATATAGGAACTTGAGTATCCAGCTGAGAATTAATTCGTCCTCCCTGATGGAAATTAAATTAGAATCAAATATAAGGAAGGTTTCCAATAATTACCTTTACCTGCACAACTTGCAAATCCTCATTGGGGACTGTTGGATTGCCATAAAATTGTACATCTGCACAACTGTTCAGACTTCTGGGTAGCAAGGAAGTGTTAATCTTTTCCTTTCTATATAATGTTGGAAGAATGAAGAAGTGCACAGCTATCAAACGTATCAGCTGAGATACTGATTAGAAAATCTTACCAATCTAGAATTTGCTTTCCCCCCATAAAACTAGAATTAGTTAATAGCCTTCATCTATTATTAGTAGATGTTTTATTAAATTAAAATAAGTAATTTAAGATTATAGAATTAATATAATAACATTGTTATGAGAAAGAGCTGCAAATCATGAAATCTTTTAATTGCAATCTTGTCTTTGGTTTGAATTGTTCTGCGTCCTTCAACAAATTGCTGTTGTGTCATATTCAGATCCAACCAGGAGTAATTATACTAGTCTGATTTGTTTTTCTATAGATTATTGGGTATATGGGAAATGAACATTTTAAAGTGCTCCTGTAAATGTAGGTATTACTATTTAATTTACTGAAGCCCATTTTTTATATGTGCTGCTGCTATAATGTATGGAGAATGTATTATGACTGCTTTTGTAGAATCTAGAAATGGTAGCAAATGTCACCTTGAAACATGAGTCTATATTTTGGAAACAGAACACAATGCACTGTAGACTAACATGTAGTATTTGAGGAGGAAACATTTGGTAATATGTTGCTTTTTGAGACTTTTGCTTTCAGTCGAACAGGAAAACAATGTTATTTAACAGACAATAATAAAAAGCTTGAATTTGTAATTTTAGTGTAAGCACCAAAATACAAACTCAGCCCATCATTAAAAGACATATCCAATAAAATATGCTATGTAGAAAAAATCTTTGCTCATAACTTTCCTTATATATTAAAAAAAGTGTGGTTAAAATCCTATTTAACTTACATTGAACAAAACATTGTTTTATTGGATTGTTGTACATCACTCAGAGTCACTTTTTTGAGATGGATATAAAGTTGATAGAGATAGATAGGTAGGTAGGTAGGTAGGTAGGTGGGTGGGTGGGTGGATGGATGGATGGATGGATGGATGATAGGATAGATACATCATCTTGATTCATTTTCATCTTAATTATTCAGTTAGAAATAAAAATAATGCATTTTTTCTAAATCAAAGTGCTCTTACCATAAAAATAATGAGCAGAACTAGAAAAATCCCTTGTTGCCTAGAAACACTCTAAAGTCTCCAATAAATATCTTCTCCAGTCCTGTTGCTGAGGTCTTTCTGATTAGAGATTTAACCTGGGATGATCTTCATGCAAAGTAGCAACTCAGCTTAGAACCCTTTGGGTTCAACAGTGTGCTATAGATATGTAATATAGATGATCTCCTGGTGTTGAAGACAGTGCTACCTGGTGTTAGTGGCTATAGGGCTTTAGAATTTAATATAACATTTAATACAAAAAATTGATCAACTGTAAGAAAGACTTATGGCATATGTTTTTATGTAGCCCACCAGTCCCAGAAAATACACATTAGCAGATTTACATGCAGAATGAGCTGCTAACATTGAGCGGATGCATTCAGCTCCTCTTTCTCTTTTTTCTATTAGTTTCAGTGAACCACTTCACATGTGGATAAAGTTTTGAAACTCGGTAAATAAATGATGGGAATGCCCCCTTTCTTGAGATTTTTGGGCCTGTCTGTTCAATTCGAATTTTAAAAGTTAATGTAAGGAAACTAAGAGATGTTTTCTTCATATTCCTCCCTAGTGCAGTTAGCATTAATGCCCCAAAGGCCATATAGACAGCTGGGTACACAATGTGGGATGTAGCAACAAACAGCCTGCAGGAAATCAGTGTGGGAGCACAATACAGAAATAGACAGTTAGCCATTACAGATAATCCTTAGCTTACAACAGTTCATTTAATGACCGTTCAAAGTTACAACAGCACTGAAAAAAGTGACTTATGACCATTTTTCACATGACCCTTGCAGCATCCCCATGGTCACATGATCAAAATTCAGATGCTTGGCAATTGACCCATGGTTATCACAGTTTCAGGGTCTCAGGGTCATGTGATCCCATTTTGTGACCTTCTGACAAGCAAAATCAATGGAGAAGCCAGATTTACTTTACTACTGTGGCATGAAAGGTCATAAAATGGGGCAAAATTCACTTAACAAATATCTCACTTAGTTATAGAAATTAGTTGAAGACTTCTTGCACTCATTTTCTTAATCAGATGCTCATCTGATCATTGTAACAGCTGAAGAATGGATTAAAAAGTCTCTACTCATTAGAAAAAAGTCACCTTAAAATAACGAGACATCAAAGGCAGGAACCTCCATTCTGTCAAATTTGTATGGATTTTATAATTTATTCATTTATATATCAAATGTTTTAATCACCCATAACCCTAATCCTAACCCTAACTCTTAATAGCAATAAACCATAATATGGTCTTACTTAAAATATATAGTAAATTTGTAAATATACTGCAGTTGCCTATTTATTTATTTTTTTAGTAGATATTTTTGTATTTTTCTATATATTTTTTCTATCTATCTTGGATTTATGTTCATTTGGTTACATGACAATGTTTATTAAAAATAAAAGAAAAAATACAATACTAATATAGGTATTTTACTATATATAAATCCTGGAACCCTGTTTAGGTAATTTTTTTGGACTTGTCAGAATCTGCCTGGTTGCAAATGTATACTTATGGAACATGTTTGAAGGAGTTCTGCCAAACATACATGATACGGAATATGGTTCCCAGGTCAGGAATGACAGACA
This sequence comes from Protobothrops mucrosquamatus, assembly GCF_001527695.2. Lineage (NCBI taxonomy): Eukaryota > Metazoa > Chordata > Lepidosauria > Squamata > Viperidae > Protobothrops > Protobothrops mucrosquamatus. The sequence continues at coordinate 849,825 of NW_015386492.1, read as the reverse complement.
GAGCAAAGTCTCTGTTTAGAAATTGGTCTTTCCAAAATTATTTTCCCACCCTCACCCCCATACCCATAGATATGGATCTATACGGCGGTATCAGTAAGTAAGAATCCGGAACAAATGGCACATGAAACTTAGCTTAATTTGTATTCAATTCACCCAGGTTCTTAGCTTCCAAAGTATCTCCATTTGTCACTAATCTGTGGATTTCACAGCTATTATTTGCATTTTACCAATTTCTTTTAAAGCTAGGTACATATGAAATTGGGATAATTGCATCAAGTTAAGAACAATCAATTCTACTTCTGAGCTTTCTTAGGTTCTGTAACTACAGGAGCTCAAACAAGCTCTCATTCAATTCAGCTAAGTACAGATAATTCTCTTTCCTCCACCCATCCAAGCTGCCACAGTGTGTGAGTGATGGTCTATCACAACATTGCTTAGGCTTGAAATAATAGATTCCAAGTTCTTTAAAAGGGTTTTCAGCTGAAACTCCTAGGCAGTGCTTGAAGTCATGAAAACTACAGATACTCTAAGGCAGGGGTGTCAAACTCAATTTCATTGAGGGCTGCATCAGCATTGCGGTTGCCCTTGGGGGGGCGGGGGTGTGTGGCCTACTGGGTGGGCATGGCCAGCTCTACATTGTTCGCGTCAAGGGTGCCTGTGGGGGCCTGGGCAGGAGTGCGGCAGATCTGAGGGTCTGGCAGAAGGGGGTGGGACCAGGGCAAGTGCCAAGGCATGGTCCATTTCTTCATTCCTCACAAAGGGTGACACCTCCCCAGCATGCACCCAGGGGGCGGGGCCGACGCGGCAGGGGCTGGTTCCTTGCTTTTTCTAGACGGCCTTGTGGAGCTAAGACTGAATGCGTTTCAGCATAGATGGCCACCATAAAATTGTACATTGACTCCCGGCCGGCCTGGGCCAGGGCCAAGGCAGCGGGGGCCGTTCCGTCACTGTTTCCAGGATGGCTTCACGGGCCACATGAAACCACTTCGCGGGCCACATCCGGCTCCCAGGCCTTGTGTTTGACATGTCTGCTCTAAGGGATTGCTAAATGGTGACAACCAAAGAAATGGATTTTTTTGCTCATTACAGTACTGATACATGCAGAAAGTTTTGAAGCAACTCTTACTAGTTTTCTCCAACAAGAGGGGATACCATGGACACATGGAAGTGAAATGACAGCTGCCCCTCATACACTTGCACTTTGGTATTCCTTTTTGCTTGAAGTCCTATCCCTAAAGCAGATGTATAATTTATTTACAGTTCTGAATTAGCAAATACCCACAAAAGTGTGAGTGGAACTCACTTGTACTTCCTGAACATGTTACCTGTTTACTTTTCTGTTACTCAGTTTCTTTTTGTAGTCTTTCAGTTTCCATCTACCATGTTCTAAGAAGCTAACAAAATAAAACATCTGAAGCTTGATGATTATACAATCTATTTATATGTTCTGGTAAATAACCACTTTCCCTATCTCATTTCTGAACCTCAACACATTGCAGAGTGAAGGAGAGGCAATTGCTGGGGGCCCTCTCCATTGTGTGCCCCTATGATTTTTGTACCTTCATAATGTGAGTCACTCATAGCTTTGTGTTCACCCTACTCCACACATTTGCCTTTTTCCTTCTGGGGGGCTAACATGTAACTTTTGATGCATTGATATATCCTGTTAATGCAGTGGACATCATGGATGTATTTTTTCTAGATATTTCATTTAGATGATTAAGGAAAAGGGAAGGGAGAGAACAACACTAGTTAGTCCTAAATTTCTTATCAAATTTAATAACTGCTCTGATGATGCAATGTAATATCCAAAAAGTAATCTGAGGGAAAACGGCAGTGCTTGCCAGTAGTTGCCATGGTTACATTCAGTTCTTACCAGAAGAGGAACAAGTGTGAATTCTTCTTTCAGATAGTGTGCCGCATCACTTATCCAAATAACATTAAAAACATATTTGGATAATCAAAAGTTGATATCATCAAGGGCTGGGGTCAATTTATATTGGAATGAAAATGTCATAGTGTTAATAGTAATGATGTAATGAGCTGGCATAGAGTTAGAATTTCAAATAGCCAGAGGATTGTGGCAAAGAAGGGCATATTGTATGGGGCTAACACATATGATAAAACATGTGATAACATCACATGTGATGGCACAAATACCAAGACCAAAATGTTTGCATCACACATTGGTGTGCAAATAAGTCATGTTATTTATGTGATGCTGTTACCAGGATTTGCTATTGATGTTACTGAAGCCAAAGGTCAGTTAGATAATTTCCTTTGTCTTGAGAATATTTGGAGATCAGGGTCTGAGAATTGCTGCAGTTTGCTTTCCCAAGCAGCTGCTATGAAGTAGGTGGCAGATGCTGCGACAACTTTCTCACATCTTGGTTTTTTTTATAGTTGTATGTTCTAGCCCTGTGGTGGCGAATCTATGGCACGGGTGCCACAGGTGGCACGCAGAGGCCTCTCTGTGGGCACGCACGCTGTCGCCCCAGTCCTAGACCTTCAGCTAGGTTTTATAAAACGTTTTCGATTTAGGCCTCCGCCGCCGTGTGCAAAAAAAATAAAGGTTCAATCAATCAATTTCAACTTCTCGCGAGAAAAAAAAGATCTCGCAAAGTTGGAATTCATTGATTGAACTTTTTAGTCCCACCCAGTCTGCCGTTACCATCGAAGCCACGCCCACCCAATGAGCCACGCCCACCCAGCACCCAACAATACATAAGTGGGTTTTGGGTTGGAGTTTGGGCACTCGGTCTCTAAAAGGTTCTCCATCACTGTTCTAGCCCCGTGTTTCTGTTCCAACTTGCCACTGGAATATGCTGTAGGTATAATCAGACCTCCTATGGGAGGTTCAAGATTTTTTTTAAAAAAACCAAAGTGATGGATTAGACAGGCTGTTATTAGCAATTGAGTTCTATCATCCTTGGCTGTGATTTCCAAGTCTAAAATCAAGAATTGATAAATTTGAGAGAGAAAAACCTTGAAATACCGTATATCCCCAAAAGCAAGACAGATTGAAATAAGTTGCTATTTCTATAGTAGTAGTTGCACTTTGGCCTCTTATGCCACAGCGTGTAATCATAAAATACCTACCTGGCAGAAAATTTAAAGGAAGCAGCAACAAGTTCTTTTGCTCCCAGATGTTATGTTGAAGATTGTCAGAATATATGTTCTCCATTGCATGCTTTGAAATAGAATAATGTTCTCACTGCTTGATATCATCCAATAAGCCAAAAGTAGAGAGCTATGGAAAAGAAGCAGAAATCAGTGAAATTGTGTATGTGTCTTTTACAATGCATTTAGAATGGAGAAAAGCAGAGAAATAGAAGGAAAATATGGGATAGTCTATTAAAGACAAGAGGAAGAAACCAAAAGTATTACCAGATTAAATATGGGAAGACTATTTTAAACCAAGGGTCAAGTTGGCTTGAAACAAGAATATCTTATGCATGCCATCAGCAGCTGGGGTTACCCACTGTGGACAAGTAGCTCCCGACATGCATTTCTAATGCCACACAAGCTGTTCATTCATTCATTCAGGTGCTCCTCTCTTTCACACAAATAAATATATGCTGCCTTGCTGAAAATGCCTCGGGAACTATATAATGCCTCTTTTAGGTTTAATAGAGACATTTTTAAAGCCTAAACTGCCAATAGTGATCATATGTGCATATGATTTTTCAAGGATTCAGCAGAATTCAGTAAATAAGCGGTTAACCTTTCCCCTCCTGTGCAGCAATGCATCTGGAAGTAAATGTCCCCTGTGTTGCAATTACACTCTAAAATGGAAGTATTCCTAATAGAGACAGCTGTGGACCTGCATTGGTCCTGTGGAACAGAGTTTTCCTCCAACATAAATGGAATACACGATAAGTCCTTCTGCAGATCATACAAAGATATCAACTTGACAGTTTCCTTCAGAATAGACAGTAGCAAAGTCAGCCTCCTGTAGAAGAGATTGTTTCTGGTGCATGCACATAGTATTGCCATCTTTACAGTTGTGGTCCTCTGGGATAACAAATCTGAGGGCCCCCTTTATTTGCAAATGGATTAGGCCCAGTTTTTTTGCTGCTGAGGAACAAACTATTTCTTCCATAGGATCATTGTATCTTTATGTAGCTGATCATTGTATCTTTATTTGTGTGTTGGCCTTAGAACAGGAGTTTATTTGGCATTGCAATTTTTTTTATGTTGATTCCTGATAAAAGATAAAAATTAGTGAAGTGGTATACTGCTAAAATATTACAAACCTAACCTTGACTCGCCTCTTTGAAAGAGACTCTTCCTTACCTACCAATCTGTTCTCCAACAGTGTTCTTGTATCTTTTCACCTTGTTATTAGATTATCATCTTCCCAGCATTTTTTACAGGCATGTGATCAAAGGAACATAAGGGTAAAGTTGCTCTGACTGCTTGTGTAAAACATTAAGTGGAACAATTCAAGGAGAGCAGCAGAGGCTTACAACTGAATATACAAATGAGAATTGAATATTCCTTGGGGTCTAATTCACTTGGAGAAAGGCACTTTGATATGATTTGAAATTACACCTGGAAAACATAAACACCAGTGTTAAAGAAACATCTGCAGAGCATTGTCAAAGCAGTTTTTCATGGGTTTCTACACTGGTCAAGCCCCAGGAGCGTGTAATGTTTAAAAAGCCATTGTGTTTGTAAGTCTAACATGAGTCACATAGCCATCAGGCCCCTGGCTCTCTCAAACTGAGTTTGCAATATAATTTGCCTTATTGCTTTAATCATGCTGAGCTAGAGTGATGAGTGGAATTAACTAGTAAATTTTGGGCCACAAAGAGTCATTCATCAGAGGCAATTTTGCAATATATAAATCTTGGTGTTTTGCTTTGTGAGTATATTGCTTTGGGTTATGACATGTGTATTAAATTCCATTTTATCTCTCTCCTTGGCAAAAGCTTTCTAGTCTACTTTGGTCATATCTTTTAAAAATGCTATTTATTTAATTTCAGAAAATTCAATTAGCTTCATCAAATAGAAGCATCTTTTCTCAAGAGTGTAAAAATGACATGTAAGGGTAAATTACCTTAGAAGCAACTATAACTGTAAAGGCATTTCCAGAAGGGGAAATTTCATCATTGCAGCTTTTTGAAGGTTGGAATAATCTCTGCTCACCATTGGCCCTTTCTTGTCTTCCCTAACTTTTTGCTAGTTTTTGTTGAGTTCACATTTATTATTAAAGCTTAAGGGAAAGAAAGGTTGCATAGAATTTAAGGGAAAAAAGGAATTGATACTAAGGTGACCTGGTTCCTCAGATAAAGTATTGAAAAGATCTTCATCAGCTTATAAAAATTTGAGGCCATTAAAAATGACCCTTAAACAACTTAGAGTAACCACCTATTTTTATAAAGGCTTTCATCTAGGTTTAATTATATTAAGTAGCCAGGATTTGTACAATATTTTATATACAGTATATGTTATAGCTATTTTTCACCAGGATATTTGTTTAATTTCATCTCAGTGCATTATAGCTAATACCATCTTGCAAGTAATTTGCGCAACTTTTCAATATATGTATTTCCTCTTTCTACACAATTGTGTATCAATACAACTTTTGTAATGCAACAGGCAATTTAGGTATGCAAAACATTTTGATTTGGAACCATTTCAAATTTTAAGCAATCAGTTTCTAGCTTAAAATACCCCTTTTGTGTGCAAAACAGCTGTTTTATTCATTCTGACAGTACTTCAAGCTTAGCAGCACCTCAGCTGAAACAGTTCCAAAAATAGTCAAAGTAGCCCATTTCAAACTTGAAACAGGGTGTTTCAGATTCAAGGCCTTATGTTTTGAACTTGAGAAAGCTTAAATCTGAAACATCATACACACATAAGACAGTATACGTAATAGTGAGACATTCTCTGTATACTTATAGAGAATACTTATCACTTTTGCAGATGTCAGAAAAATCGGATCCGGTAAAACCAAAAGAACCTTAAAAGGAAACATCATGCTAGGCTAAAATAGCTAGACAAAATAATTTCTTTTCTTAGGAAAAAGAAATAAAATGCACATGTGTAAAATGAGGAAAAACATTCTTAGAACAGTTATTGAACATAAACTGAATATGACTCATCAGTATTTCATGGCTGCCACAAAAAGCAAGTACAGTTGTAGGTTGCATCAAATGAAGCATAATTGCTTAATCATCTGAATAGCTTCACTTTATCCTGGATTTATTAGAACCCCCCACCCCAATCAAAGGACTATGTCTTGTTCTAGCCACCATATGTTAAACAGAGTTTATTAAAAATGAAATGGGACAGAAGAGGACTGGAAACTAAGTCATATGAAAACAGTTTGAAGGAGGCAGGTGAACTTTATTATGACAAGAGAAATGATATCAGATAGAAGATGCCTAAGACTTGTTCTCAGTCTACCAAGAGATAGTACAATACTCTTCACTCAAGCAAAAGTGGAAAACTCTATCTGTCTTTCTGCCTGTCTGCCTGTCTCTATTCATCTGTCCATCCATCTCACATAATGACTTTGGCAGCATACATAATAAAATAAAATACATAAAAGTAAAATACATAAATAACAATAAAACCACAATTTAAAAATAAAAACAGACTAAATGGCATGGGTTTGGTTATCACAACCATGATATCGATTAGCCAAGCTTGTATGAGCCAATATGAGCCAAGCTTGTATGAGCCAAAAAGTAAGGTTCTACATTTAGGCAAGAAAAACCAAAGCACAGGTATAATATAGATGGTACCTTGCTCAACTGTGAGAAAGATCTTGGAGTCCTAGTGTACAATCACTTAAATATGAGCCAGCAGTGTGCTACAGCTGCCAAAAAAGCCAACAGAGTTCTAGGCTGCATTTACAGAGGGATAGAATCAAGACCATGTGAAGTGTTAATACCACTTTATAATGCCTTGTTAAGGCCTCACTTGGAATACTGCATCCAGTTTTGGTCACCACAATATAAAAAAAGATGTTGAGATTCTAGAAAGAGTACAGAGAAGAGCATTAAAGATGACTAGGGAACTGGAGGCTAAAACATATAAAGAACAGTTGCTGGAACTGGGTATGTCTAGTTTAATGAAGATAAGGACTAGGGGTGACATGATAGCAGAGTTCCAATATCTCAGGGGTTGCCACAAAGAAGAGGGAGTCAAGTTATTCTCCAAAGCACCTGAGGGCAGGACAAGAAGCAATGGATGGAAACTAATCAAAGAGAGAAGCAACCTAGAACTAAGGAGAAATTTCCTGACAGTTAGAACAATTAATCAGTGGAACAACCTGTCTCCAGAAGTTGTGAATGCTCCAACACTGGAAGTTCTTAAGAAGAGACTGGAAAACCATTTGTCTGAAATGGTATAGGGTTTCCTGCCTAAGCAGGGGGTTGGACTAGAAGACCTCTAAGGTCACTTCCAACTCTTTATTATTCTGTTATTCTGTTAATATTTGTGCATCCAAATTATAGCAATGCCAAATTGTACTTACAAGACTCTGACAAGCCTGAAAGCACAATGTTAATTTTTTCCTTGCCTTTCTTCTCAAAACATTATATGTCAATTTTGGGGGGTGGGGTGGTCTATTCTTTTTATTGAACTCAATAGCCTAAAATATGATTGGGTTTATATTATATAATTGGGATTATATTTAATCCTTTAATGTTATTTCTTTGAATGGAAAATATAAAAACTTCTGATTATTTTAAATCATGAACTCTGTGGGTTCCCTTCCATATGAGGGCCTAGACAGTTGCTCTTATTGTTGTTCTCCCCATATCTGGCTTGCAGGTCTGAGATGTTTGCAGGAATGATTGTCTTAACTTTTGAAATAATATTACTGTGCTTATATGAAAGTCACAGATTAGATGAGATGGGTTTGAATCAATTTCATACAGATTCAAATCGCTTCCAGTAGTGAGAAGAGAAGCTGCAACTATGCAACCATGAAAGAGACTACCATTTGCAAAATTAGCTGGGGGTGGAGGGAGGAATTTCTCTAGTAACAACAATTGTGGGTTTTTCGTACTCTTTTCCTGTTTCTAAATAGTGTCATTTCTGTAGGCACAATTATAGCAATGAAATAATTTGGCATGATGCAGAAGGGAAAGGAATAAATTTGAAAGTGATGATTTCATAACAACAATTACAAAAGACCTCTTAAAAGATAAAAGAGGCTCATATTAGTGGTAACACTGGGCACTTCAAAAGTAGATTTGAAATACTGCTGAGGGATGTTTTTTTTAAGCATTATGATTAAAGCAGAAGTTCCATCTTGCTAGAATACGTTACTGTGTTGTGCAAGAATTACACAGTATGCTCCTTTTTACTCACTGTTAAACCTTGTTCAACAAAGAATTTTTCCAAGAAAAAATATATGATTAAGAATTTGCTGTGGCTTACTTCTTTCCATGAGGATGTCTGTGCACCCTTTTCTCGTGTAAGTACCACCACCACCACTATCACAAGAAAAAAGCCAGAAAACCAATTCAGTGATTAATTGCAGTTTTCTTCACTGCAATCAAAAGAAAGCAATAAGAAACAATAACATCTGATGAGACTACTTGTGATTAGACAGAATGTTCTGGAATTATGTTGTCCCAATGAAGGAGACTATTTGTAGCTCAGGGTTGAAATGAGGAGTCCTTGGTGCTCTCTGAGCTTGTTTTCATTACCCTAACTAGGTAACATCATCAATAAGGAATAATAATAATAATAATAATAATAATAATAATAATAATAATAATAATAATAATAATAATAATAATAATAATAATAATAATAATAATAAAAAAAAATAAAAATAAATTGGAAGGTACCTTGGAGGTCATCTAGTCCAACCCCCTGCTCAGGCAGGAAACCCTATACCATTTCAGACAAATGGCTGTCCAGTCTCTTCTTAAAAACTTCCAGTGTTGGAGCATTCAATGCTCCTTACTAGCACTGATGTTGTTACCTAATTAGGGTAATGAAACATCTGCATGGAAACAAGCAAGCTCAGAGAGCACCAAGGACCCCTCATTATGTTGTCCCACCCCTCTGTGGCATGAATTAAGTCTAAAATTCTACAAAGGAACCTAATTAATGTCCTGTTTAGTATTATGTATGTTCTCCTCCTTGAGTTACTTTTAAACTAATAAAGACAGAATACAAAATTTAATAAAATTAATGAATAAATGTTTGGCCCAAGATGTTTTGCTTCTTGAGATACCACAACATTATGTATTGTCTTCCACATTCACCACCCCTTCAGTCAGCATGCATAGGGCAGTCAAGTTGTTTGAGCACGTGAGATAAAAAAAACTTACAAATATAAGTCTTCTTTCCTGACAGTAAAAATACAATAAAATTAATAATAAATTATTTCTATCACAGAAATCAGCTTTTTAGAAATAGAGGAATGTAATTCTTTGTTGAAAATAGATCTATTGGTAATCTAAGATGGTGTTAAACGTGAGTCTCTTATAATGCTTCAGGAGGTCATAAATACAAAGTGGCTTTATTCAGCCTTAATTGCTGGGGTTGCTATCAGGCAACCAGTTTGCTAATTTGTAAAACTTGGTGGCTAATCAAAATACAGTATGTTTGTCTCCCCTCCCCTCCTTTTTATGCTCCATAAATGTCACACTGACAGTTTGTGTTGCTTATTGGACATGCCTTCTATTTGCAATCCAGAATAGTCTAAATGTGCAAATATGTCGATCTGATTTTAAGAGCAGGATCATCAGGATATGTATTGCTAGATTCTATTTTTTATAGAAAAAGTGCTTTTGGCTTCAGTTCCTTTATTGACATGCCCTTTATTGTCTCCAGTTTTCTAGAAACAATTAGCTTTTCTTGTAAAAAGCCAATCCAGAATCCAGCGGGATTTAAAGTGTTTTTTTCCTGATAATTCTTAACTCATTTTATTGATGTCAATGATATGGGGGACCATTAAGTGTTTACACCTCATCATGTTCTCTTTCTGAAGACTCAGTCTATGAGCACTCTGTAACTTTTCACTGTGTTATCAAATCTCCCAGAAGAATGTCTTTAACAATGTGCAACATCTGTAGTAGAGGGAAGTTTGACGATTGAGTGACAAGAATATACCCATTAAATGTATATGTTAAACAATCTGGAAAATATCTCAGTTTAGCATCTGCTTTCAATTAGATAAGACAGTGACTGGTCAGTGTAAGAAAAAAGCTTTATTGGAAAAGGTAAACATAAATTATATGTAACTAGTTTCAGTCAACACAGTGTCACCATTAACAATTGCTAATTCTTTTATTGGCCCTAAGATTATGAGCAATATTGACTTGAGAGGGAAAATTGGGTAGTAAAGAAGAAACAAAACTGCTGCCATCTCAGCATGGGACTCAGACTCAAAGTCTAAAGTTCATGGGATTGTATCTCAGATAAAAAGAAAAAGGTTGGAAGCCTTATGACTATAGGAAAACATCTGTGCGGTTTTCTTGGGTACAGTATAGAAGAGGTTGGCCATTGCTTTCTTCTGTGTGTTTTCAGTTCCTCAGTCCGGCATATGGCTCTGGATATTTTTCCTGGTAGTCTCTTATCTAAGTAATAACCAGGCACGACTCTACCTCAGTATTTCAGATCAGACAAGGTTGACTACATACTGCAATTTCTTCAGGAGTGTTTTAGCGCATAATCTTAATAATAGAGAGATATGTAATGGTGTAGGAAACCAGGAGACCCTTGCCAAAACTATGTTAATAGTTGGAGAAACTTTGACCAAAATAATCTACTATTCCTCCTTCCTTATCCTTGTTTGTTCATATTTTGCTGCTCTCTTTCTGCTTTCTCAGTCGGTAAACATCCTTGGGGCAAGGGCTTTTCTTTCACTCACATTTCATAAAGGCTTCTGTTCCTCTGTAAAATATCCTATACATACACACCCTCCAGCTTTTGGTCCTGAGAGCATAGAAACAAAAGCCAGCCAGATATCATGAGCTTGTTCATGTTTTCTGGTGTCTTGAACATACAGCTGAGGCACCATCCTAATGCGATGAAAGGCAGGGTTGTCCTCTGCACGTGCTGACTTCCTCTGATGACATTGTCTTACTGCAGGCTTGCCATCTCTTGCCTGCCTCATTTCTGTGAGTTAAAAGGTTGAAAAACAAAACACTCTAATGTAAAGAAAATGTGCAGATATAACTGTTAATACTGAAGTTCTGAGCTGCTGTTGTGACATTTGTTCTCTGAACTCAGTATCTTCTCACACTACAATATTTTAGTTGTCATCTCTAAACAGTTATTGTTTTTCAGCTGGGCAGATATTTTTAATAACATTATGTAAAACAGCCATAGTTTTGAGACAATGAGTCTTTGTTTTGGGACTCTGGGCAGTCATCTTCTAGGGGAATATATGGGTCTGAATATTATGGCAGGAAACCTCTGAATTGACAATATATTACTTATGAGCATTATGCAGAAATGACTTGGTAGTGTGTCCCTCTTAATTTTTTTTCACTGGCCTAGCATTTGTAATTATGGGTTTAGGAGAGTGCATATACACAACCTCCATGCTCAGCTTTATGTCTGAGAACCAGTTCCATCTATGTACCATAAGAAGTGAAACAAATTGGTAAAGGACCACAATAATTTCAATATGGTTATGGATGTCCATCTGAAGAAGCCTTAGGTACTCAATAATTGTTTGATAAATATTAAAAAATCTGATAATTTAAAATGGTTTGAGATGAATTAGTATAGTGCTTGTGTTGGATGTGTATTGTAATCATACAGAACTCAAAACCTTCCATGTAGTTGGTCACATATAGAGATATTTCTTGCATTTTGATAGTTGATTACTTTAAGGACACCAATCTATTGAATTATATTCCGGCATCCTGGTTTCAATATTGGCTAATCACTTGCCTCACAAGTAAAATATGAAGATGCTGACCCAGACTTTGTTCTTCTCTGATTTTCTGACACCTTGGATTATGCTGTTTATTATAGTTAGTAGTTGATAATCCCTCTTTGTATTTCATAATCTTAAGAATAAAATGGATCTTGTTCCTATAAATGCAGTGTGTCAGTTGTAATTATTTGATTGTGAACTGTTTTCACTTAAGTACGTAAATAAATTCCATTCGTCTCATATCTGAGGATTATTATGGAATGAAAGTTATGGTCTCCTGTTTTAAAATTAATTTTGGAATCAGGTGCTCATGTTCGTCCAGGAAGATCAGACCCAACAAAGCAAAAGATGTAACTCAATATTATTTTTTCTTTTCTGAGGAGATTAGTAACAAATTAGATTTGTTATTAAAGTAGATTGTACATCACTTGGGCATGAAAGATAAAGAGTGTTTTCCTGGAGAACAAATTATTATACAAAATAGATGATTGCCATTCATAGGTAATTGAAATATGTAAAACCTGAGTGCATCCTGCCAAACTGCTTAAACAGGGTTTGTCTGTCAGCAGCAGTAGCTTGGCAGCTAGTAATATTCATAGTTCTCACTCCTTGTAGCAACCTCCCCCAAGTGGATCTTAAGTGCTTGGTAACTGCCAGCCAATTAAGCCTTCAGGGCTTCAGCTAGATAAGACTCCTCTGGAAAGAAAGAGGGTGAGGGAAGATTTAAGGTTCTTATCTGGGGTGCCTTTTGGCCGGTTTCTCTAGTTGACAGCTGTCAAATACAATCTGCTCTTCAGAAAATCTTTCAAACCATTTGCGGTTGTTTTACCTCATGGCAGTAAGAGGCCAAATTGTTTGGTTAAACTAATTATTGTTTTGTTATTTAAACCTTTTAGAAATTCAATTTGTTGTCTGTAATGATGAAATTAAATATTTCTTAGTTCTATTAAATATTCTATCATGGAAGATGTTATTTCAAATTTGTAACTTAGTAAGATATGTTTGGATAGCTTTCTATGCAAACCCTAAGAAATGCCCAAAAATATGGTTTGAGGAAGGAAGGTGATGAATCCTCATTTGCTTTAGGACAGGGGTCCCCAACCCCCAGTCCGCCGCGGCATGCCAGAAACCAGTCCACCCAAACAAGCAAGATGCAGGCAGTACATGAAACCATGCCCCCTCTGGTCCGCAGAAAAACCTCTCTCCACGGAACCGATCCCTGGTGCTCAAAAGGTTGGGGACCTCTGCTTTAGGAGACAGATAATAAATCCAATATATTTTGGTGCTAATACAGGTAGTCCTCGACTTACGCCCACAATGGAGCCCAGAACTTATGTTGCTAAATGAGAAATTTGTTAAGTGAGTTTTGCCCATTTTACGACTTTTCTTTCCACATTTGCTAAGTGAATCCCTGTAGTTGTTAAATTAGCAACACGGTTGTTAAGCGAATCTGGTTTCCCCATTGACTTTGTTAGGAGGTCGCAAAAGATGCTCACAAAATGCTGCAACCGTCATAAATATGAACCAGTTGTAAAGCATCTGAATGTAAATCACATGATCCCATGGGACTGCTACAATGCTCATAAGTGTGAAAAATGGTCATAAGTCACTTTTTTCAATGCCATTGTAAACTTTGAATGGTCACTAAATGAACTATTGTAAATCAAGGACTACCTGCAGTGGACAATTCAAACGACACTCCTTTGCCCCAGTGTAATCCTCATTTAGGGACCACAACTGGGGCCAGCAGCTTGATTGTTAATTGAAGTGGTTGCTAAGGGAAACTACAACTGTGCTGATTTTGTTTCAGATTTCCTCTGCTTTACAGATTTGTGAAGGGTGTAAATGCAAGGAATGGTCACAAAATTACTTTTGCATCACCATCATAAATGTGGTCATAAAAAGAGGCAGTCACTAAGAGAAGTTTACCTATATTGTAATCAATTGATCTTATTCTAATACTATTCAAGACTTCAGTGGATTTCACAATAAGACCAGCCATAACACAGTGACCAATAGCTCCTTCAAAGGGGAAAAGGAGTTTTATGTAGAATATATAGAAGTTTTAACAGATTATTATTGGGTCTTTGTTCTACAAATACAGAAAGGTTCATTACTGACATTTAAGGAAGCATTAGATGAGACATAATTTTGGGAGCAAAAAATATGAATTATCCAGATAAACAATTACAATTGGCCTCTTCCATATTTATTCAAATTTTTTTGAACTCCATTTGGATGACTGATTTGGCAGATTGCCATCATAACACATATACAACGATTAGGTAAAGATGATACAAGAAGCATTAGCTGCAGCAAGAAGATTGCACAGATTGATTACAAACAGCGACACGACAAAGTAACAGCAATGGCATATTGAAATATGTGCAAAAAATACATTTGCCTGAAGGCAAGATCTGGTGAGACTATAAAATAGAAAAAGTAATAGAAAATGAAGAAGCTAAACTGCTCTGGGCTTTTAAAATTCAAACACACAAGCACCTGCCACCCATCACTTCAGAGTTAACAATTGTCAATAAGAAAGATAAAAAGTCTGGACAGCGGATGTGGCAGTACCTGGGAGGCAGCAGAAGAGAAGAGAAAGAACTGGAGAAAATCACAAAATACAAAGACCTGCAAATAGATGTAGAACAACTGAGGCACAGGAAAGCAAGGATGGTACCAATAGTAATAAGCACCTTGGGTGCAATCCCAAACTATCTGGAGCACCACTTGAACACTATTGGCATTAACAAAATGACTATCAGTCAATTGGAAAAAGCAGCTTTACTTGGAACACTTATATCCTGTGACAATACCTTTAATATTATTAAGCAACAACATCTGTCTATCCCAGGTCCTTGGGAAAGACTTGATAGATGGACAAAAATGCCACATCTAAACAATGGGCTAGCTGCAACCAACCATAATAATAGAATATTATCTTTATGGCTGTGTTTAATTATGGGAAGGATTTAATATAAATGCTATGTAAAAGTAAGAGAACTCTAGCCGTGCAATCTTAAATACATGTTGGGGGCAGTTTACACAACATGTGTGTTTAGTTACACTCTTTTTCCTAGATACTATGCTATACTGTATAATGAAGCAAGTAGTTGTGTTTGTCATCATATCCATAATGCTCTGCCTGCAGAAATATAAGCTTAGAACTCCCTAAAGAATTGTAGAAACTTGTTTTCATGATAATCAGGAGTTAACAGGCCAGAACAAGGAAATTATTTGGGAAGTGTCAGTCAAGAGGCAGTGTCAGGTTTTGTGGAAGACAGACTCTGTGTTATGCTGTTGTTAGAATAAATTGCTGGAGATGAACAGGTGAGATGAAAACACCAGCAGACTTTGGCATGGAGGCATGCATTCTTTGCCCATGCAATGACAGAGGGATCTCTGGATTCCTGCTGTTTCTCCAGTGGGCCCCCAGGCAGTGTTGTGCTTGTTTTCTTTGGCTGTTAATGGGTGGGTGGAACTGGCTTGACATGGCCTGTTGACATTTTCTTTCAAATGAGAAGTCAAAGACAGAAAATTTCACTTACAAAATCAAATCACAGTCATGCAATTTCTGGCTCATAGTTTATTTAATGATTCATTATTTCCTCTCTGCATCAACAGGTGGTTTCACTATTTTGTAATCTGCAGAAGTAAAAAAAAAATAAAGAAAGAAGTCCCAAGTTTGCAGGATAAAAGAGAGAAATGCTTCAAACGTCTCGGTTTGCTAAATGTGCTCTTGACCACTTTTAATTGGGATTTTGCCTGCACTTTCTCAGATGGGAAGCATTTGGATGACAGCTGTCAGAACAATAAATAACAACTTTTGAAAAAAGAACTTAAGCATCTGTTGTTTTAGTAGCAGCTCCTTAATTTGACTTCTCACTTCCTATAGATTCTACCCATTTCTTCTGATTTCTTGCTGATTGGTTTTAGTGCAACTAGTTGTAGATTCAAGAGTCTTTGAAAGAAACACTTGAGAAAAAACTGTTGGCTGTCAATTCAATCACCTCAACAACTAAAGGAGATTTGCGATAGTGACAAATATCTGTAGCACGGGTATAGGTTGAGGGTAGAGGTTCGTTTTCTTGTGGGTTGGTTTCCAAATGTTTCATTACCCAGGCTAGGTAACATCTTCAGCAGAATTTAGATGTCAGTATCGGTGTCCTAAAGGAGATTTCCCTGACTGAAGCACTTGAGCAGAAGTCATTTCTTCAAAGCAATGCCTTCAAACAATTAAGACTGCCCCACAGATAGGAGTAAGAAGGAGCAGATAAGCCCTCAAAAAATATTATTCCCTTCCCATTCATTTGATTATGTTAGAGGAAAGCAAATTGGAGTACATGGAGAAAGAAACAGCCTGCTCCTGTCTTCAACAGTAAAGGGACACAGGACAGAAAACATCCTGCAGCTAAGAAGGCTCCACACACATTTGCATTACTCAGGTAACCCTTAGGACACAGGTAAACTTCCAAATGGCTTCAATGACTCTCTGAAAGAATGCAGATGACCAGTTGTCTGCAAGGAATAGAAATCTTTCCATTCCCCACCATCCAGTCAAAGCTGAAGAAGCTTCTTGGATGAGAAGTGAAACGTCTTCAAAGAAAAACAAGAAAGTCCAGTTGTCTCCTGAAAAGCACCTTTGGGACAACCATGACCTGGATGACTGAGCATCTCCATAGACATAGAGAAAGAAAGTCTTAGTTATATCACTTTGATTGGTTTACTTCTGACTCCCAAACAGGGTTGTAAAAACACATTATTTTAATGAGGTATGCTGAGCCTACAGTCATATCTTTGTCCACTTTGGGGTTCATTATGCAAAATATCCCACCATTCTTCTACTGCCTTTCTCAATTACATAGCTTCTCTTGGCTCTGCCTGTCCAGAGGCAGCCCTGTAAAATGGTTTAAAGTTGAACAGATCCCAAGTTTCCCATATTCATATGGAATAGCTCTTCTACTAGGTCAGAGGGCCTCAACTTTTTGAGGGACCACGGATCGGAGGGGGCATGGTTTCCTGTACTGCCTGCATCCCGCGGATGGGGCTTTGCTTGTGTATGTGGATCGGTTTCTGGCATGCCACGGACCAGTGCCAGTCCACAGACGGGAGGTTGGGGACCTCTGCACTTTGTGTTCTGGATCTCTTTTGACAGACAAAATATTATCTCAGCCAATAGGCAAAGCATTTCAGGATTCGTTATTGTTCATTTCTTTCCCATCCTCCCAAAATAAATAATTATCTGGTTGTTCTCTCCTATTTTATTCCTGTTTCCAATGAGCAAGGCAAAATCCTAGATCATAGAAATGGAATCTGGAACAAGGACAGTGCAGTTTGTTAGTATGCAAAATTGCAAATATTCAGTTACCTCTACCATTCATGCATCAAGACTCACCTTTAGAGTCGGGCAATTCATTTGGAGCTCTTAGGGTCGATTCATTTTTTCCAGCTGAGCCATCAGAGTTATTTTTAGGATAGTTTAAATTATTTTTGGTTGTCAGCTTTGGCAAAGGCTGTTGCAAAAATAAACTGGGTTTATATTATATATAGAAAAAAAAAAACAAATACCTGACTGTATTTAATGAATGGGCTAAATAAAACCAGAGATTTCAGCTAAACCTGCAGTTCTATCCAGAGCCCCCGTTTACTTTATTAGACAGATTGTCAAGGTCACTACCTTCTTGTCTTCTCTTTGAATGGGACTCAAAAAAGTGAGACATATGTATTTTTTCAGGCCTGACCTTGAAAAAACTTTTTGAAAAAGATCCAAATTTTGTTAATGATATTTCAAGATTTTTTCTGAATTATTGTTCAATCCTGCATGACTCAAACTCAAAAGGTTTTCATATTGGCTTAATGATTGCTGTTGCAGATTGAAGTTTGTATTGTTTTGTTGAAGCAGAATCAGGACTGAATGTAAAATAGCAGTTTAAGCAATTGTAAGGGCTGTGAAGGAAGTGGAAGAAAAATGAAGGCAGGTTTATAATGTAAAGCATACAGTTCTTGTACTTAGAGCTGATGAGTTTTGCAGTTTGGGGTTTTTGAAAGAGCCAACATTTCCCCCCCCCCCCCATGGCTGATTATGTTTCTTCTGACATCGTATGAGTCTTCAGTTATGCCAGGAAGGAGGAATAAAATTAAATCTGTAGTCATTAGTTCCAAACCAGTAGTCCTTCTCTTCTTGATTGTCAGCCTCATAAATTAGGACAAGTGACCAGTGTTTCCATTGCAATTGGCACAAGGGTGTGGTTTCTATTGATTTGTGATGCTAATATCGCTAAAACAATCTCTGGCTCTCAACAGATGCTTTCATCTTATTAATAGAGATTCAGATCTTAGCAAAAACACTTGAAGAATCATTTTGAATTGGTTAAGTGATTTAAATGTTGTGTATTTAATTATTCTACCTACTCAGTTTTGATAGTATCAATCTGTCCTCGGAATCCAATGGACTTTTTAAAAAATCCAAGCTGCAAATAAGTACATGTTTGATTACTGATACCCATTTAATATAAAATTGATTTTACTCTGATGTCTTCAAAATATTGGTGTAAATATTGGTGTTCTGGTTAGTTTGAATATTAATTTCATGTTTTTAGCATTGAATATGTTTGCCTATTAGTAGTCCTGAAGGAGAAATCAGAAAAAAACATTAATTTAAAATGCTTAGATGAAATATTGATTTTATAGTAAACATGTAAAGGAATAAAATGCACCAGAATCATTTTTCCCCCCCAAAACACATTGTGGGGTCCTTGGTGCTCTCTGAGCTTGGCAGCTTTGTTTCAGATGTTTTGTTATCAAACTAGATAACATAATCATAATTTAACTCTGAGTTACAAACCCTGAGTTACAAATATTCTCTTCTATCAAGTTTGTTTGACATAAATAGTTCATCAAATCTGGTAAATTTTATTTGCAAACAATAACTATTTTATGATTTTTAAAAGAGTTAAATTCCTTCCCAGATACCATCTCACTCCAAATCTTTTCTATCAGTATTGTTTTTTAGGTAGTTCTCAACTTATGACCAAAATTGGAAGCAAAATTTCTGTCACTAAGCAATGTAGTTGTAAAATGAAATGTCATGTGACCATAGCAATGTAATGACTGCAAACCCAGCATTCCTGGTTGATGTTGTAATTCCAGATATGTGGGTTAAATAAGTGGAGGCAGTCCCAGGCAAGGAGCGCAGGGGTGGGAGATGCTCTGTGAGGCCTGGGACAGGCCCTGCCTGCAAGTTGGGGGAGGGAGTGCAGTGTGTGTGAGCATAAGGAGGTTGTGGAAAGAATATGCTGTGGCTCAGGGCCCACAGCTCTGGGGCTGCAAGAAACTCCTTAGCCACAATACAGTGTGAAGCGACAACTGTTCCTGGAAGCCTCAGTTGTCCCAGCCTGGTCTAGCAGCTTGGCACAAAACCACTGCGTCCTGGAAAGGGCCAAATGCTCTGCACCCAGGTTATCTTTATGGTTTCCCTCCTACTATTGACTCTACTGTATATGAGGCAGCTGCTAGCCATGCCAGGCTTGTTCCTACTTGCATCTCCCATGTAACCCCAGAAGCATTACGCCAGCTATACGCTTCGTATAGGTCATGTCTCTTCGTTCAGCATTGTCATAACTAATAAGTCAAGGGCTAGCTGTATAGATAAGAACAAAATGACATTTCTTAGATTCTTTGGTGTGTAGTATCTATTTAAATTCTCAAATACTAAATAAAATTTAAATCCATTAAATAGTGAAAAAGCTTGTGTGTAATCCCATGCAAAGTTTATTGGAAGTAAGAGTAAGACTAGGATTGACTTCTAGGTAGGTAGTATATAAAGTTGTGCTATAAAGTACTATAATAATTCATAATAATTCATACTGTTTCCTAGTCCTGTTAAGACTGAAGCTATTATTTTGTATGCAAAGTGTCCGGATGAAACCAATGGTGCTGATAGCTAATAAAGTAAAATCAAACAAATACTATCTTGTGGAACCGATTTAAAATTGAGTGAATATTTGGATATGGTTTTGTGGAAGAAAAAGGAAGCTGCTAGGTAATCTTCCCCCTCTTTAAACAGGTCACTTCAGCCTTGCTTCTTGAAGCTGCTGCGTGTAAACCATTCCCTATCTGTTTTCCATCACTTTCCACTTGTTTCATTTCTTGATGATGTTCTTTGTTTCTTTCTCAGGTGAGAATTGACTCAATATGAGTGGCCTTGGGAACAACTCTACGGACCCGGGAAACCTGGATTCTCAAAAGAGGAAGGGGTCACCATGCGACACTCTGGTCCAGAGGTAAGTACAATTTTAGGGGATTATTCTTCCAGGATAGAGGAAGGGTTTTTGTTTTGTTTTGTTTTTTGCTTTCTGGCACTCTTTTTCTGCACAAGCAGATGGGAGCAGATTTCATCCCCTCGGATAAGTTCACACATCCCACCAGTGTTTGGCTGTTTGTTTGTGAGTATCTACTGTGGAAGATGGAACACAACTCTCCATCTGTTCGTCTTCTCTCTTGGAGAGCAACTGGTGATTTGTGACTGAAGCTGTTTTTACTTATTGATTGACTTGGGTTTGTAGCACACTTCACACTTTATGGTCATTAATATTTCTCTTGTTTCAAAATCTAAAATACAAGAAAATTTAAAATGAAAATAGATTGCATCTTCAAATTGTATGGATATCTAAAGGCATCTAGAAGGGGATTGGCCATCTCCCTAAATATTGTATTTAAAAAAAAACACTAGAAAATGATAATTATCTTTTTCTCATAAATTGGTAAAACCTTGCTTCTCAGGTTTTAGTTAGAACACTAATACTTTATCAGTTCATTTGTTGGAAAAGTCAATTAAAAATCCCCTTGTTAACTGAACACCAAATTTTCTTTTAAAATGTAATTTTTGAGTATTTTAAAAACTCACAGGAAATTTGGATCAGAGTAGATATACTGAATTTTTTGAAACTTGCCCCATTTGAATTTCTTAACATGGTATACAGTTCTAGTAATGGCTTTGTTTGCAAGTTAATTTGCTTGATAATTCAGCTTCGTTCTGCCTGATTTTTTTTTCAGCATTTTACTCAGGAGTGGTACAAGATACTGCATTATTCCTCCATTCCAGCCCACTTTGCACTGTCTATATTTCCAGAATATTTCACTCTTCATTACAGTTCTCTCATGAAAAGGTTGTTCCTCTTTATGAGGAATTGTGAGGAAGGTAATTTTGGAAGTAACTGTGATAGCTGGCAACTATAAATAGCAACAAGTTTAAATATGTGGCAAAGTAGTACTTATTCCAAGGAAATATTCCATGGAATATGGCATTTATTTCTTTATTACATTTATATCCTGATTTTTCTTCAGGAACACAAGTTAGTGTACATTAATACCTCCGTTTTGTCTTCTTGACAACAACCCTTGTGAGATAGATTGGACTGAAAGGGCGAATGGTACAAACTCACTCAGTGAGTTTCCATGGCTGATGGTGGAATATGTTATACCATACTGGTCCAAAATTCCTGGGGAAAAAACAATTATGCTGCTGGTGCTAACAGCAAATTTTCCCCTTCCATGTAGATATTCAGACCAGATTATGAGAGGGCTACCCTTGCTAGTTTCATCTATTCTCATGGTTTCTTTTTACATGACTAGAGATTTCGTTTGGTTTTGAGCTGCATAAAGGCTAAGGAAAAAGCTTACATAATTCCAATTTCTGTATTCCCATGCCTCCTTTCTTTTCTGTTTGGTTGTTCATCTGTTTCCATAGTTCAGAAACTCCTCACAATAGGAGCCTAATTCTGAGGTCAAGCAAGTCATAGGCCCATTTGTTTAGTTAATTTATATTCCATATTTCCAACATAAATTTTACATTGCAAAAAAGCTAAACTGGAAGAAAGTTATTATTAATATGCTAAACAAATAGCCACTGCAGTATTCCACTTAGATTAATAATAAAATCAATACTGCTGTCAGATGTAGATGCTAATACTGGTTGTATTTAAAAGTCTGGCAGAACAAAAAATATTTTTATTCTTTGCCAAAATTGTAGGAATAAAAGTTGCAAGTGGATCTTCTTTTAATACTGAACATTTCTATAGAATTCCCAGGCGTGTCTATTCTGTTGAAAATATGGATAATGGATAGGAAAGTGTATGTGAACTACACCAGCATGCTATTAAATTCAGGACAGGTTACGAAGGAAAATGTCTCCTCAGTTTGTCAACTAGCAAGTTGGGGGAATCATTTGCTTTTGTACCAAAATTAGGGAACTATGCAAAAGTCCAAGTCTACAGACATTGATGTAAAAGGGACAAAAGCATAGAAGAAGAAAACCAGCTTATTAACAATTCCTACATATGATAATTGCCACAGTGAGTCAGTTCAGTAGCTTCTAATGGAGAGACTGGTAGAGCCAAATTGATCCCAGCCAAGCCAGTGCAAAATATACTTTACTGTCTTATCCCTTTTTCATATGGAGCTCAGTGGAAGTTAGTTTATTTCTTCAAAACATTTTTCACCTTCTCTAATGCTGAAATGGTTTCCATAATGACTTCTAGAAGAACAGTGAGAAACAAATCTATATTTGCTCATAGGAATAATGTGTAAATAATAATATAGAAGGAGAATGTGGTGTAGAATAGGAAGTCTGGATGCATTTTGTAAATTTTTAATGAGGAGCAAAGAGAACAAAAAAGGAAAAGCCTTTACATTTCTTACCTAAAAACAAAGTATTGCAGCATTTGGCAGACTAATATATTTATTACAGCACAATTCTGTCAATTAGTTAGCAGGACTATATATATATATATCATATATTATATAAAGCATCTGTTGCTTTTTTATATAATTTTAAGGCTGTGGGCTTTTTGTAGTTCTTCATATTATCAGGTAAAGATATACTTATTTTCATTATATTGTAACATAGTAAAATGCTGTGGAACATTCCAAATTCAGTGGTACAGTATAAATGTGATGATGCAGAAAAAAATGAATACATACATACATACATACATACATACATACATACATAAAATTGGTGCCGTGCATGATGTAGCATTTGTGATAATTCTGTGAAGCAAAATAACAATTAACAGGCACAGCAATTAAGTGGCAGTCCAGCCACCCTAACCTGACAAGTTAATTAATAACTATAGTGAATAGAAAACAGCTATTTGTAATCAAATGTAAATGGATAGTGTCAGATTCTTGATTGATTGTTCTAGTTCAACAGTTCCTTATCCCAATTGTAGTCTTCCTTTGCAATTTTTCTAGTAGTGAATGGCAGGTTTCATGTCAGAAGCAGGGTTCCTTTCGAAGTCAAAGGTTTCTCCCACTTGATTCTAGATATTGCTGTTCATGATATTAGGTTTGTGTCTGCTGATTCTGTTGTACAAAAACTACTCTATAAATAGAATTATTAGCAGAATATATATATAGCTTTGGAAGATGAGCAAATGATTCTGTCTCCTTCACTGGAAAAGTATTAGAGTTTTAGAAATGCCTGGTGTAAATCCTTAAGTTGTGACTCCCAGTGGCCGTATAAAGTGAGACAATGGATTATGTGATATGTCCTGAATGGAAATTAGACATTAAACAGATCTGGCAACTTTAATTAAATCCTCTGATATTCTCCAAGCAATAAAGTAATAATGCTGATCTCTGGTGTCCATTTAGTGAATTTTAACTGACCATCTTTACTGATATTAATGCCAGTCTTTTATGTGGGTCTCTTTTTCCCATCTGAACCGAACACCCCAAGAGATAGACAGACAGAAGCTAGAATTATTTTTTTAAAAGAGTTATATCTCAATCTCAATTACATTTTGATTTTGTGTTTGAAGACAATGTTGGGGCAAACTACTTTAAGCCCAATTTTGCTCAGTCTCTTTCCAAGTAAGGATCTTAACTGGTTGAGCCCTGACTTCATTTAACTTAACATCCCCAATACTACATCGTAGAATGGGCAAAAGTTAATCCTTGCTTAACAAATATATTTTTCCTATTTTACTTTCTTCTCAGCACACCTTCTAAGATGGCTCCTGCTGTTCTGTTTGCATGTATCATCTAAAGGAGAGTGTTCTCTTCATTAAACTGTTCTTTTACTCACTTGCATATTCATGCCAGTTCAGTTCATTAAAGCCCTTAATTAATTTGTATGATTAATTGGCAGAGGTTTTTAACAGTTTGTCAGAATTAATTTCAGCCTGCTAATATACCATTTTCTTCTGTGTTGGAGTCTATATGCTTAATTGTTACTGATGGTGGTAGCTGACTGAAACTATTCTTATTAGGCATTTTTGTAAAAGCAATTGCTTTATTTTTTTCCATCAGTTGCAGCTTATATTACCATAGCAACAGTGGCAATGAGTTGTTAATATCTTAATGAATTCACATATGTTGCTTTACTGGTTTCCTGCCCCCCCTTTCTTTAATTTCACCTGAACAAAAATGTCCAGAAGCCCATAGTAATATTTCCCATTTCTTCCACAACCTATGCACTTTTACCTTTCCCAGATTTATTTATATATATATATACAGACAGACAGACAGACAGACAGACACATGTTAAAGCTTATATGCGCTAGTGTTTAGCAGAATTTTTCACTTGAGTATGGGAAAGAAAGATATTCTTGTAACTGTTCTTTTTTAAATATATATATGCTTTCAACAGCTTATCTGGGTCATCCATGGTCTTCAAAGAACAGCATGAAAAAAAAAAGATAATTGAACTAGTAGAACATTGTTAAAGCAGGAATCCAAGAGTGGAGAGAATACCCTTAGTATTGTTAGGTCTCCATTTCTGGGAATAAATGAGGTTTTAATTCTGGAAAAATGAAATCTGGAAAGAATAATTACATTTATCAATATCAGTGGTTATGGCACATACTAGTACGATCAAGCACAACATTTTAGGAACTACATCATTCTTCCAAATAATGGAGACACTAGTTGAAAGGGGTGGAAGAGTGGTTCTGTTTAGGTTCTGTATTCCCAGCTGTGAAGGTGTTACAAATGGAGCAAAAATAGGAGTCTGATCAATAACAGAAATCTTGGGAAAGGACCTGTTAAGCAGCTTACAACTGTTAGCTATTCATTTTTTTAAGTTTGGGGGGGGAAACATTACAAACTGTAGAACTGGCTTTTTGCAACTAAATAATAGTTAGTTGTTCTTCCGTGGCTTGATTTTATGATCTGTTGGCTACATTTCAGTTTTGTTTATGAAGTGATTGCTATTGCAAGGAGATTGATTATCTTTCTTAATTCATTTTTGTCTTTTAGTTTATTAACTCTGTTTGTTGGCATGCTGCCATCACATTTTATCCCCAGTAGCAACTTACCAATTGCTTTTTGCCCTCATTGAACTCCTTTTAATTCAATAAGTTGGATTTTTTTCTGCCTTAATGACAGAACGCACACCTCAGATAAGTTATGTGTAAAAAGGAAGGAATTAGGACAGTTCAAAAGAGAAATACATACATACTATCGCACTATTCCAGAGTAAGCAAAGTGCAGAAAGAGAGTATGCAAGCCAAATAAATTAAAGGTGTGACTTACAGTAAAAGGAAAGAAAAGGAAATATGACTCAACCTAATTTTAAATCAACAGTAGCTACTGTACCTGTCCTTCTCCTTCTACCCTTCTTTAGTTCTATCCAAACTGCATAGATTTCATTTTCTGCTTTAAGTTTCTCTTTTTTGAGGTTCTCATCAACTCCATCCTACCATGACCTTTTCTGCTTTCCCCTTCCTATTAAATACCTCAGCAGTTAACAAAATATAGTCTTCCTTCGTGTATTTCTTTGTATGAGAAAATAATATTTGATATTTCTGATAAAGCAATTTTAAGAGCTGACCTAAACATTACCACCGATAGTTAATCACAAAAATACCATATGTCATAAAAGTTAATGCATTAAAAATATTTGGTAAGATGATACAAACAGTGAGAAATTGAAAATATACAGGTAGTCCTCAAATAATGATGGCAGTTGGGACCAGAATTGCCATTGTTAAGAGATATGGTCATAAATTGTGATGTCACATGTTCACACCACATAACGACTGTAATTCTGCAGTTCCATCATTAACCGTGGACCCCTGGGTCATTAAATGAGATGTCACTTGATCACGACCTTCTGATGACTTCCCCATTGATTTTGCTTGATGGTGCAGACTAATAACAACTTGAACATCACAAAAAATAAAAAAAAATATTTCCAAAAACAAAATTTCCGAATACATTAACAATCACCTTTGCTGGGCTCCAGCCTCACACTAATTCAGTGCTTGATGGAAAAGCCACCTGTTAGAAGCCTTCTAGACACAATTGGCAGATATTTTCAGGGAGAAGTGACCCCACAAATAACCTGCCTCTGCTATTCAGGTCTTTTCAGGTGACTACCAGAAAAAAACTGGAAGCCATTGTGCTGGTGCAGCAGTGGTGTCATATGGAGAAATGGGGCACTTGAAACTGTGCACACTGCTGCATTCTGGACCAGTTGTAATTTCTGGATGGCCTTCAAGCATGTTATTATCCAAATAGGCAGTGACTACAATGACTGACTGTCAGCAGGCCTCCTAGTCCAGCAACAGGTACAGTTGGCACATGAGATGCTTCTGTGCAAAGCCCCCCTGCAACCAAATAGGGTCATAAATTCAGGAGAACCCTAGAATTGCACACCACCTCTCCCTGTTCCCTCAAAAATCAAAGATGATGCGTCTCCAGATTATGGGATGGGGAACTAAAAACCCAAAGCTACTCTGTCTTTCCAGGGTTGAGTCAGAGTTGGGTTCCTCCTCAACCAGATCCCCACATCTTCTGGGCCAGAGGTAAAAATACAGCAATAAGGATCTTCTCTACTTTCTCAGGAATGATCTATTTAAACTTTCTCTAGATGACTGAGTTCAGACACGTCTTAGGCATCTCTATAGGATCTGTATATCTGGAGTCCAAGTTCAAGCAAAGCCAAGTGATTCTATCAAACAAATGCCAACAGTATTCCTCACAGGGAACCTATAAGGATTCCCACAACCCTTCCTTATCAAAAGAGACCTAGTCACCTGAAATGAGGCCACCAGCTGGCTTTCTGCAGATGCATTAAGATGAAGAAATGAGCTCACTGCACCACTCTTATCACCACAAGATAAGCTCTAATGCTCTTACCTCTGCTTAGTCAGCTTCACTCTTCATCTTGTGTCATCTGTCTCCTCAATGGTCCCTCCCTCCACATCCATACCTGTTCTAATGTTGAAACAGATTGGATTTCAGTGAGTTTATGGGTGCTTAGGATGTGTTCACAAAAACGCCCAAGTATTCAAGGAACTCAAATATTTGGTTTGATTTATTATTGGTTCGGCTTTTGAATTATTTCTGAATAAACCATACATAGATTTTGATTATGGAGAATTCAGTAACTATGAATTGATTTTCTCTAACAGCAATGAGAAACGACGCAGGGAGCAAGAGAACAAATACTTAGAAGAGCTGGCAGAACTGCTTTCAGCCAATATTGGAGAGATTGACAGCCTGAGTGTCAAACCAGACAAATGCAAGATTCTAAAAAAAACGGTTGATCAGATTCAGCAGATGAAAAGACTCGAACAAGGTAGATCTATAAAATCTTTTGTCTTTTTTGTTGTTCATTCCCTGTGTTCTTGAATTTATAATACAAGGCAATGGTATATAAACTATGTGCCAGGATCTTCTTGAGGAAGCACGGGAGAACTTGAAGAATGTTCACAAAGGTAGAATAGAATCCTATCAATCATCCACCGCTAAAGCCCAATTGATCAAAATTCAAGTTTTGCATAAGATTTTCTTCACACTGGATGAACTGGGAAAATAAGATCTTCACTGTTCTACAGTGACAACCTGATTTTTAATAAGGGATTTCAGGTAAACGTCTGCTGTGTTTCGGTCATAACATTCACTATATGCGAATTGTAAGGAAGGAGCCAAAGTTATTTTTTAAAACTAATGTAGGGTTAATATCTCATCCCAAAGGTAATAACACACAATTGCAAGTAGTAACACCATTCCTAATCCTTACTTGGTGGACGGTAGAACAAATATTGGACTTACACTGAGAGTATTAGCAGCCAAAACAAGTTCAATACATTTGAGGGGCATTGAGCCATAGAACCGAAAGCCAAGCTACATATTATGTGCAACTCCATGTAATGAAGGATATGTTGTACACTTTTTCTGTAAATTAGCAAACAGCTTTCGGGAGGATTGAAATGTAGCAGAAGACATGCTGGGGAGATGGATACTTAATGTTTCATTGTTCTTTCCCCCCCATGATTTTCTCTTTATAACATCCTAATTCTGTATCCTACAAAGTTAATGCGGAATCAATTTGGAATATATGGATTTGGAGCAAGAAATTGACAAGCAGAGAAACGTTATGCACTTTCATTGTGTTTCCTACTGTTCTGATACTCACAATACTCTCTCAAAGTTATTTACAAAAGCAATCCCCAGTGCATTTTGAAGTAGATTCCCCATATCACTTACTTTATATTTATGTATTTTTTGCCTGAGATGCCGGTGTATACAGTCAGTAGTTTTCCTCATTGAACTAAAATGTACTATTCAAAGAAAAGTCAGTATTTTTCCTCAATCCCATCCCCACCTCAATGTATCTTATATAGCCTGTGTATATGTGATTGCTGGGGAGATTTCAGGGGACAATTAATATATTGGAGTCAATGCTCAACTATTTCTCCAGTGCTGATTCTCTATCTTTCCAGCTGCTTGGGAGTCAGGACCATTTATAATAGGAGCTGTGTGCAGAGCAAGAGTACATTCAATTTTGCTGGCTTGTCACTTCCTACTCATACTTCCTCTATCCTTGCAGTCACTTTAATTTTCTTTGCTAAAACATAGTTGTAGTTCTATTAAGAATGTAAGAGCAGGTGATTAACAGGCATTGCAAGCTTTAGATTGAGAATCCTTAGTCATTAACCATTAAATTTTGCTTCATCAGATCTGTTTATTGCAAGAGGCACAATAATTTTATATGCAAATAAATTCATAAGGATCACTAGCCAACGAATTCCAGTAATGTTACAGGGCCAGTTCTATGCCATTGGCTAATATTCAGTCCGTATTTAATATAAAGATTTCTGTTTATATTTCAAACAGACTTCTAAAGAAGCTTGTGAGATATCTATTTTAATGTGATGTACTGTCTGAGAAACTACACAAATATTTTCTTTGGTAGAGTCTTGGATTCTGGTTTTAGGATTGAAATTACAAAATTATACAATATTTCTATAATGCTTGCAATTGGATGACACCAGAGTCTTTTAAGAGAAGGGAATTGGGATAGGAGGCAGATACGGCTGTTTGAGGATTTGTAATTGCTTCAGAGAACTGCTAACCATATCAGGCAACATTATATAAGTATACTTGTTGTCTTCAATTGCTGGTTGGATATGCCCAATTTAATATAATGAAGATTTCTTGTATAGGAAATAATGCGCCTGAATTACCTTTCATTCAAGTCTGGATGCTGAAAATTACTTTGTGAGCTTCCAACTATAACATTTCTACAGTGCTACAATTAACTTTTTTCACTGAATTTTAAAAAGAACAATTTCCTTATTTTATGTTACTTCAATTTCATTCAAAGTAACAGGTTTTTTTTAAAAAAATTGAGAGATAAAGCTATCTCTTTAGGGCAGGAGGTGGGATGACAACACATACCTGACAATTTACTACTTTCCTCATACCTGATATCTGGACACAAGTGCATAATGATATCATGTATATATCATAATTCTGGCCTTACTGCAAGAGCCCTGGTTGCACAGTGGTGAGAATGCAGTATTGCAGGCTAATTCTGACCACAGCCAGGAGTTCGATCCTGACGGGCTCAAGGTTGACTCAGGCTTCCATCCTTCCAAGGTCAGTAAAATGAGGACCCAGATTGTTGGGGACAAAACGTTGATACTGTAAACTGCCCAGAGAGTGCTGTAAAGCACTATGGTGCGCTATATAAGTCTAAGTGTTATTGCTATTATATTGTGGGTGCTTTGGCCTAAAGCATCCATTTATGCAGTCCTTCTATTTTTCTACATTTTAAAATTGTATCTGCTTAGATATGTATGTGTATGTGTGCGAATGCAAATATGTGCGTGACTTCAGTGGATTTTCAGTTGGCTGCCAATGCACTAAACCACAGGTGTCAAACTCGCCACATCACATGACGTGTCGCGATGTATCACGACTCTTTTTGCATTGCCGGCAATGATGTGGGCGCGGCTTCGATATGATGAAACCGGCCTGTGGGACGGCAGTTTGACACCCCTGCACTAAACCCATCACTTACTTGAAAGCAAGAGCTACAATTAATGGCACAATTAAATACACTGAGATGAGAGTAAATACTCACTACTTTCTGGAAGTCTGAATAATTTCTGGGAGAAACAATATTTTTCCATCATCTGAAAATTCAGTATTATAACTTTTTTTGCAAGAAAAAATTGCTGAGATAATCAGACAAGTAATCAGAGCCATATACTACAATATGTAGTAGAACCTGAATCTTATACTACAAAGTCCATTCCAAAGTAAAATGTTGTTGGGCATAATTACACATTGCTAAAATGCTACTTTAGGAGAACAGAAGCCAATAATAGCTTGGGGGGGAGATAGAAATATTTAGATTTTCAGTTTAAAATTTTGTGCTCATACAATTCAAGAGAGAGGTTCTCTCATTTCTCCCACTGTAGCTAAATTGCTAGCAGCTGGGAGCATGAGAAATGGGGGCCCTGCCAAGGTCTATTCTGGAATCCCTTCATGCTTAGATGAGAGAAAGAGGCACTCCATGTTTCTCTCTAAACTGAATGCTTGCTTTGTAGCATTGGTAGCTAATTTGGAAGACAAAACATAGGGCACATAGTCTGTCAACTTGCCAAGGAGAAAAGACTCTGCTTTTCATCCCAAGGAAGTTTTCTTTACATACAGAATGGGGGATATGAAAGGGAGGTTCTAACATTCTTGCCAAGGATACTTGTGATCTCTGCAGTCCATGTAGCCCATAATAAGCATGTTCACATGTTAATGTTTTCTCATGTTTACACCTTTCATTTAAGCCTCTTAGGAGACAGTTTACATTCTGTGTTTATTTTGTGGCAAACAATAATGCATGCCTCTCAGTAGGAAGAGAAAATGAAATGGCTGCTTTCCCTATTAGCGATCACATTATTCTTGCTACAAGTTAAATATAAATACAAAAAGCTGTTCTTGATGATACTTGTGAAAGTGTATTGAGATTGCAATCAGCTGGATTTATCACCTTCTGTTTCAGAAAGTTAGCTTTAAAAAAAATCTGTATGAAAAATATAACATTTTCCTCTAGATATCTAATTTTGGAAGGGCATGATTTCAATGTTAACATTTTAAAATTAAATTATCATTAGGTGCCAAGGGAAAGTAAAATATCTCTGACAGATATCTGTTTCCTTTCGAAGTAGGCAGTTTTGAATGTGATAAGGCAATTGTCTGATTCTAAATAGGCAGCCTCATATCTCTGGGAAAAAAATATATATAATTCCAAATCACAAGAGATTTCAGCTCTGTTGCTATAAGGAAATCAAATATTCCAAGCTTCAGAAACTTCAATGTATGCAATTCTTTAAAAATATAATCTCAAAATGTCTCAAAGTTTCTTGTGGTTTAGCAAAGTGATTTTGTCTTTGTCCCTGCAATTCTCAGCTGTGTTCATGCAGGATGATAGTAAGGCTAAGTTGATGGAACATTCTGGGCAGGACTGAAGGAAGCCTTTTTACAGCTGCTTGAATTTTTCAAAACTATTCAGACCAGACCACCTCAAATAGCAGAGGATTGCTTTAAAAAGAAAGGAACTCCTGTGAATCCAATCCAAATTCTTCTGCTCAAATTTATGATGCTGGTTTTGAAAAGTAAATAATAATTCCACATTTTTAATTTTTAATTGACACTTTTGCCTGTGCCTTTTGGTGAGTGTTAGAAGAAAAATGGTTTCGGGAGAAATGTTAAGTAGTGTTAGACTGAAGAGAAGTTAGTGCCATTGGCCTCTGTGGCTTTATGACACTTTAGGAAAGTTATTGTGGAACCCAGCCTAGCTGGGGAATTCTGGGAGTTGAAGTCCACACATCTTCAAGTTGCCAAGGTTGAGAAACTCTACTGTACACTATTGGAGAAAAGGGGATATTTTGGAAGCATGCATTCAGTGATGTGCTTCATCAGATTTCATGCACACTACAGATTGAAACTGAAGGGATTTTTCAAGGAGGTAAGTGCTTAAGAATTTCTGGCTTATGGGCACTTTCAGCAGTCATTAGTCTCCTTGGCATGGCATAGCATGGCTGAACATTAACTAGGCCAATTGCTACTTCCTTGAGCTTTGCTCTCTTCTGGCAGCTTATCTGCTTCTGCTGACTGTGTTGTTTGGGAAAAGGAGGGAGGGAGGGAGGGAGGGAGAAACCTCATCTCATTTACACTACATTTATTTGTAATCTTTTAAGTATGAGATGATGGTTATGATCATCAGCTTCCATCAAAAAATACTATCTGAACGTTCAGCGTTTGGGATCGTGTTGGTGTCTTCTCTCCAGAACATTTTCTATTATTCCCAACAAAAAAATCAATGAATGCTGGTTTGTCCATTTGATTTCCATTCCTGATGGTTAGTGATTTCTACTTCTAGTTGTCTCTACAAATAAATGTGTGACTGTATTTTGAACTACAATGCATAAAAATTAAGTAGTTTTGGGTAGTGGATTCCATTGTTAATTCCACAATTGACTTGCATGCTTTTTCTTAAGAATAAGCAGAGTATTTCCCTTAAAATTGTTAGAGTGAGGAAGGTTAAATGATTTTTTTGGATTAAGGGAACAGAAAGTTGCTAAATAGGATGGGAACTGAGCTCTGTATTTAAGAGCATCCACCTTTCAATACCAACTTTTGAGGTCAAGTAAAAGGAGAGACTGCTTTAAAGTCTACTGGTGGAAACAGGATGCTGGACTAGATAGATTTTTGGCTTAAATACCACAAGGTTGTTATTCTCACTGAACTCCAATTCTGCTGGAGATGTAGGAGAAATCTGAGCTCAGCACTCTTTAGCTGCTGTCTTCTGCAAGAAGAACTGTTTATTCAATAGGGAGCAGAAGGGCACAATGATAAAGGTAAGCAGTTGGGGGTGGGAAGTAGCTAAGAAGCAGTAAACAGGAGCCATAACAAAAGTAATTATTAGGAAACACTGCTTAGGCCTGTTGGTTTCTGCTGCCCTACCTTTTTCTAAGTTGTTTTCCACATTAGAAAAAACTAGCATCTTTAACATTAAAAAAGGCCTTAGAAATAAACAGATGTGATTTTGCCATGGATATACAAATGCGACATTGCATTCAAGTATAATAATGTCAGAGCATGTTGGAAAGTGGTTGCTGTTGCTAGGGGAAGTTTTGTGAAACAGCCTAATGAATTATAATGTCCTCTACTCATTTGTAGAACTGTTAGATATCAACTACCTTGCTTCATAGCTTGGGAATGAGGTGTTTTAGTGCCCCTTCTACATTGAGGATAGTGCAAAGGAAATTGGTTTGCTGGCACTGGGCATCGTGGCCCCAAAAACAAATTACTGATACATAGGAGATTCTGAAGCTGAACTCATCTG
The DNA here is from genome assembly GCF_001527695.2 of Protobothrops mucrosquamatus. Lineage (NCBI taxonomy): Eukaryota > Metazoa > Chordata > Lepidosauria > Squamata > Viperidae > Protobothrops > Protobothrops mucrosquamatus. The sequence goes on along the minus strand of NW_015386492.1, from coordinate 816,313 downwards.
GTGATATTAAATCAATCTGTAATTGAGCCTCACTTTCTCCCTTACCTCCTTTTCTCCTTCTTGTGCAATATTTTATTGAAAATTGTTGGAATGATTTCCTGACATTTTGAGAGAAGTAACATACTGTAAAAGACCGAAAATGGATTTAATATAATTTAAGAAATTGACCAACCCCAGCTCTGTCCCAAAACAAAGGAAGCCATCCAGAAAAGCCTAACCCAATTCACTTTGCATGATTACCAACTGCAGCTCCCCAGTAACTCCCCAAACTATTAAGTACAGACCTAAGATACCAATACACTGCCCATCTCTATCCCAGATGCTGTGGCAAGATAAAGAGAGGAAGTTTTAAATCTCAGAACATCAAATAAATATCCTTTAAATCCCATAATCAGGATTCTCAGTGGCCGAGAGAACACTAATTTGGCACCATCCAAAGGAAAGCAAAGGTATGAAGCAGCAGGTGGAAGCTACATTGAATGGAAACAATCCACAGTTAAGCCTTTTTTTGCCAAGTGTTCGTCAGGGGCAGTTCCTCCTATTGACAGATTTCTCTGCTCTGTTTCTTTTAAAGATGCAAGAAGCCAGTCCTTTCCCTCCATACCAAGCATCTCGTTTGTTTCTCTCCCTTAGAATACTGTAGAGGGAGGACCTCGAGAGAACAGAGGAAGCCTTCTAAGTCAACCCTGGCTGCATGCTTATACAGCAGTCCGGGCCTGCTCCTCTGCCTCTGCTTTGCATGCTAGGCTGCTGTTATTTAAAAGTATCAAACAAATTCTTTTAGAATGGTTTCCCAGGACTGGAGCCCTTCCAAGGCCAGTAATGTACAGTTGGCAGGACATGGAGTTTGCGGCTGTGGCAGCAGTCTGAAGTTCATCTGCCAAGATGGCTATAAACATGGCAAAGGAAAGAGTAAGACAGTTAATTTTTCAGCACTCCACCTTCCCACAAAAGTTGCATGATGGTGTTTAGATCAGTGCTGCTCTGTGAATGGTGCTTTTCAAGTCCTCGGTGCTTAGAGACTGCAAAAAGGGAAGGAAGGAAGGAAGGAAGGAAGGAAGGAAGGAAGGAAGGAAGGAAGGAAGGAAGGAAGGAAGGAAGGGGAAAAAGAGAAAGAAAAGTTTTCTTGAAGTCATAAGTTTGTTGTTTTGCAAATGAATGAAATAGATGGATGAAATACCTGTGTATAATTGAAATTTTATTTATTTTGATTTATATAGTGGCCCATCTTAAAATGCATTACTTTGGGCAGCCTATCAACAATTGTAAAACAATATAAAAGCCAAATACAATATTAAAACATATTAAAACATATTTTAAAAAGTACTACACAAATCTGCAAGTATTAAAAAAAGGTGAATAACAATCAGCTGCATAGATTTTACTAAGGTAATAAGTTTCTTCTAATTAATTTGTATGGAACTTTTCAGTATGTAGTATTTTTGTGGAGTAGTTTGCCAATATGTTCAAAGCAATGAACTAACTTTTTCAAAGTAATAGTGAATATATGGATTAGAAATTGTTAAGTAGATAAAAATTTAAAAAAATGTCCATGTTTAATCCACAAACATTATTATTTAGCTTATGATGAGAACATGACAGAAAAGTAAACATATATACACAGTCCACACAATTATAAGTAAAACCTACAGCAGTGGCCTCATAATTGGATGTCCTTTTCAGCTATCTAGGTGATTGCCTCTGGCATTGCTTCATGCAGATCTTCTAAGGAATCAGAGAATGCACATCCAGGGCAATCTAACCCTAACCTTAACTTACAAACATAAAGCATATCTTTGTTGTCAGTCCATATCCTCTTGAGGCTCAGGTATACCAATTTACTACATGGAAGGTCTTTTAGTCACTGTAGATAGCCATTGATGAACCTTGTGTGAATGGCTGAGACTGAAATTCACCCACTAGCCATCCCAACAAATTGTGGTGGCATTTTGATGGCTATTTCCATTTTATAGATGAAGAATTACAGGTCATGCCCAACTGAGATTTGAACCTATTCTTATGGACCACAACTAATTTAAACTCAAAATGCTCCTCCAGGGCATGCTATGTGTACTTGCTCAGTCTGCCAAAGTTGTCATCTGAGCTAGATGAAACAGCCCTAGACAGGTGCAAGGCCATATAATTTGTGGGAGATTTTCCAGTGAGAATTACAACACAGGTGCCCTTTTCACATTACAGTCCCTCTGTGGGAACCTCTTTTTTGTGGCATCATCCCATTAAGCAGCTGGAACATTTTTTAAAGCCCACAATGACAAATGTACACACTCCTTCTCAGCAGGGGCATTGGTTTCACAGAACAAATCTACTAATCAGACTTTATGAAATATGGGACTGTACCATGTAGTGGGGAAAGGCTTGTGCATTCCAGTGATGCCATGAACTATATATAATTGGGGGTCTATATTCCCAGAAAGGTCCCCTGTGTAATCAGGTCATAGACAAGGGGTCAGATTAAATACACTAGAAATATACTCCAGTATTCTGCTAAAAATCCAAAATGGTTACAGTATTCTCAATCAAGACAGTGTCAACATGATACTGGAATATGAGTCTTCCCAGAGCAGAAGGTATCCAACAAGTTACTGGGGAAGATTGAAGGGAAGTATGAATAGCACTAGTGTTTATAATGTAGGTGGATAAAGCCTGAAGGATATAGATAGAACTAATGACGTGGCCAGAGGCAAAAGGAAGGTTTGGTAATGCAAAGAGTGTATACCATTGGAATGTGGAATGTCAAATCATGAATCAAAACCAATTTGATGTTGTGAAAACAAAAGTGTCAAGGCTGAATATTGACATTCTGAGAGTCAACAAAAGAAATAAATTGGAACTGGTTACTTCTCTTCAAAGTATAAGCAGACAAGAAACCATCACTGTTAACAAAATATTGCCCAAGACAGTGCTCGGATTCAACCCCCACCCCAATGATATCCATTTAAATTCAATGCAAGACAAACACTATTATAGTGATACATATCTATGTCCTAACCAAAGATACAGAGAAAGTGGAAGTTGATTTAAAATAATTTAAAGCATCTTGTTGATGCAGCATTAAAAAATCATGCTAAATATAGAAGAAGAAAAGTGCTAAAGTTGGAACCAAAGTGGCATTTGGAATAAAGGCAAAATTTGGTCTCAGTGCATAACACACAGATCAAAACAGGAGACAGACTATCAGAGTTCAGCCAAGAAAATTCAATGATTATACAGCCACCTTTCCCCAACTACTTAAAAGCTGAACAACATTGAAATCAAGTTGATTATATATTCTCAAGCAAAGATGAAAAAGCTGCACTCCATGAAGAAAAACAAGACCTGATTCCTATTGTGGCACAGATCATGGGCTCCTTCTTGCAAAATTACAACTTAAACAAAATAAGCAGAACAAGAAGATATAACCTCACCAGTATTCCATAAGAAGATAAAGTTCATGAAACCCTAGCAGCACTGTTTAAAATCTTACAGGATATTGCAGTTAAAATGCTATATTCAGTTTCTAAGCATGGATGGCCCAGAGATGAAAATAGATCAATTTATTTAATCATTTTATTAGTTCAATACCAAAAAAGGGCAGTGCTGAAACTATTGAACAGTTGTACTTTTCTTACATGCTAGTAAAATAATGTTGAAGATTTTGCATTCATGGAAGGGGAACTGCCAGATGTACAAGCTGGATTCAGAAGACACCCCTCCCCTCCCCAAGATAACATTGCTAACATCTAGTGGGTGGTGGGAAAGATAAAGAATGAATAATTTTACTTTATTGATCATGCAGAGGCTTTGGACTGTTTAAAAGTATAAAAAATTAAGGATGACCCTTAAAATATGGCAGTACTGGGTCACCCCATCTGCTCTTGAAAATTTTGTATCATAACCAGAATAGTTAGAATGCTATTTGGAACAATTAAATGGTTCAGAATTGAGGAAAGATACGTCACAGTTACATAATGTTATCTTATTTAATACATACAAAGTAGATGTAGTGAGAAATGCTGCACTAGAAGAAATTGAAAATGGGATTAAATTTGGGGGAGAAACATCAACAACCTCAGATATATTGATGATACCATTTTGGTGGTTGGAAATCAGAAAAAAATCATCAGACAAGCTCAACAAAATGTTTTGTTGCCTTTGAATTGCAGTTTCATGCAGCTATGTGTGTCAAAACAAACAGTTGATGAAATCATCATATGTGTTCTATTGCAGACCTTGAGGAAGAGTGGTCTGTAGGAGATATAAATTTTGTATTAAAGATAGCATTACTTCACTGACCCATTTATTCTATGGAAGTTTTTTTGCATCCTCTCCTAAAATGCATAAAGCCACATATTGCCACTTATTCTCTCTTCTGTTCATGGAATCACAGAGCTGGAAAGACCTAATGATATAGGTTAATTTAAATCCTTCTAATTAATTGGAAACACATCCCAAGGGTAAAGGTTTGCGTGATTTTCAGGAAAGTTTCTGAAATTTTCAAATATCTGAACCCAGCTGAGCTACCTGCCATAGAAGATGGGAAGACACAAACTGCCTAAATGATGGCACTCTTTAATAGCTAAAGATATTTATTTTCTAGTTTTCAAAGACTAGCATGGCTCTGAAACTATGCATAAGATGCTTCTTATTTGATTCCAATTATAACCTGGATCAAAATTTTTAGATGGAGATTGTTCTCAATGTCTAAATTATGGTGGTTTTCTTCTTTGCTTTTCTCCAGTTCCCCTTTCCTCCTCTCTCTTCCAGTGGTCTGCTGGAGATTGAAGTGCTAGAAGCATATTGCTTGCAGCAACCTTACCTTGCATTGGTGCTTTACTTAGTTTTCCCCAATTTACCCTTTGTTTTTAAAAAGAGTGTCTGCGAAAACTGTAATGTACATGCAATTAAACATTCTGTTTGAATTTTCTTTCAACTGAGAGCCAGTTTAGGGTAATGGTTAAAGTGCTGGCCTAGAAACCAGGAGACTGTGAGTTCTAGGTCTCTCTTAGGCATGAAAACTGGTCGGGTGACTTTGGGCCAGTCACTGTCTCTCAGGCCAACCTGCCTTACAGGGTAGTCTTTGCGGGGAAAACAGGAGGCGGGAGGATTAGGTATGTTTGCCACCTTGAGTTATATATAAAAAAGGGCAAGATAAAAATATAGTAATAATAATATCATAATTAATAATAATAATAATAATAATAATAATAATAATAATAATAATAATAATAATAATAATAATAATAATAATAATAATAATAATAA
>NW_015386492.1:797331-810464 GCF_001527695.2 Protobothrops mucrosquamatus | reverse complement strand
TTAAAAATAGGTCTCAAGATGAAAATGGCAAGGAGAATGTATATTTCTATGGCAACAAGTGGTGACTGTGGAAAGCATTGAGAACCATTTGGGCATCTACAGTACATATCATCCTTGTACAAATGGTTCTCTCTGCATTTGAGATATGAATTTGGAAACCACAGCATGTAAACCTACTCCATTTATGACACTGAAAACAAGAGAGACATGTTGTAGCAAAAACCATCTTATTATTAAATTGTGAAAAAACTGTACTCCAAAGTTGGATGCCTCTGTAATCTGATTAAAATGTTATATACAATTCTGGTAAATTCCTCTCAGATGAGGACATTGTTAAGAACTGGGCCATGATAAGTAGAGTATCTTTACTGTAAGAAAAGGCAGAAGCATTGTAGTTCTCTTGTACAATATAATAAAAAGTAGGACCTGGTGGGTGAAAGTGATCATGGTTCATTCAGTGTATTGTATGAGTATAGCAATTGAGGTTTCTTCCCATTCTTGTTTCATATACCTCTTACTCCTCTATTGATGCGTGATACATGGTAGAATTGCTAAAAAGACCTTGGTGATACAATGCTTATATAATTTCCATAGTCACTTAGCCTTAGAAAGAAAGATTAGACATAGGCCTCTTTTATCATGAGATGTTCATGATAGCGGTTGGTTTATTTGCAACAACAACATGCTTTGCATAAAAATAGGAATAAAAATAAGAACATCTAGCTGGCTAGTTTTAGAAATGAACTACTAACACAACTTTCCCCACCTGATTCTGTCCAAGTGTGTTGATTTACAATTCTAATTATAACAGTATTTGTAATCCAACACATCTAGAATGTACTAGGTTTCCAAAGGTCATTTGTCAATTATAACTTGTGGCTCTTCTCTAGCATGCTAGTTCGTATGTTATTCAATAATAACAATGCACTTTTTCTCATTATTTAATGACTAGAATTATATTTGTGATAAAATTTAACGTTCGTATCACCAGTGTTCTTTATCATTCAAACTGCACAAACGTTTTGCTGACCATCTCTTAAAGAAAACCATAATCATTGTGCATAGATTTGATTGTTAGACTTCTGACCTCAAGTTGGACGAGACTTCAAAAATAATTTATTACAACCCCCAGCCAGAAATTCCCTATTACTGCTATCTTAATAGAACACTGTCCCAGCTTCTGCTTACAAATGAAGACCTACTGCTTTCAAGGCAGCCTATTTCACTGTTGAGCAACTCATTTGGTCAGTTCTTCCTAATTTTAAATGAAATAAATGATTTGAAATAAATGTTCGTTCTAACATTTAGTAACACAAAAGACTATGTCATACCTAAAATTAGATAGTGATCTCACTGAAGCTTGGTTGTCAGCCTAAAGCTGATCTCATCAGTTTAACCATATTGAATTTTAAAGGAGTTCCACTCTGTCCTTTTAGTCTAAGGGAGATCAAAAATTGTACTAATCAATGCACTCTTTAAAAAGTACTCAGCAGTTTCATGTTCTGGATAAAACCAATAAGGGAAATCTCATCATATTGCTTTTCATCCCACTTTAAAAGTGTCCAGAAGTTGGCAAGATCACAAGCACTGGAGGTAACAGGAAGGGGAATATTTAAAGAAGTCACAGTATAGACTTATAACATGAGGAATGATTTGGAAATGAATAGATAACTTAAACTGGATGTTTTATCATGTAACTAGTTTTATTTCATCCAGGCAAATGAATGAAGTAAATTTTAGCAGTTGCATCCTAGAGATAATGGAATGTATCTTGAAGGGAGCAGATTTGGAATTTAAGAATGCTTCAAGAAACATTGCTTGTTGATCGCAGTGAGGATGAATTCACAAAAGCCACTGACTGAGATGGGCAGCCATAGAAATTGAGCAAATAAAATAATAAAATAAAACAGAATTGAGAAATGTGGGATTTGGAGGAGTACAACATTTCCCATGATGCAATCAGATGCTCAGTGTTGAAATGTACTTTTAAAAAAATAATAATGATAAATTTAGGGATAAATTTGTGTGGCAAAGCATGAAGTATCATATTTACCTATAGGAATTATTATGGGATCCAGAGAGACCATGTAGGATTATAGAACATCCTGATGGACTAGTTTGCATTCTGGTATAAAGGTGTTTTGGGTATGGCAACTATTGTATGAGTACACCATTTCAAATATGTCACTGGTCTAAAAAGACCATCTATCCTCAGTAAGTACTGAGAAATCAAATAGTGCAATGACATGAAGCAGGTGGTAAGGGCACAGCATCACCAAGTAGAGGCTACTGTCAAGAACCAGTTTGACTGATCCTTCAGAACCCTGGACAAGTCCCATAGGAAAGGAGTTACTGTGGGCTGAGGATTGACTGAGTCCCATTTAGGCTCCAGTTTCAGGTCTGTCAGATTCAGAAGATCAATGTAATAGGATCCAGAACCAATACCTCTCTGGGTTACAGTTTTCTCTTCTGATTCCCCTTATCTCTTCTTTATTTCTCTCTTTGGATTTATGCTTGGTCATTACAAGAAACCAGAACATAGTAGTAGCAGGAATATTTCTTGCTGGCTTTTATTGCTTTTCTCTTTCAGTCGCCCACATTTATATTGATGAACAAAAGGTATTGTCTACATGAACTACTTTCATTTGGTCACATACGTTCTTTGCCCCCACATTGGTGCTTGCTAAGATGTTGCTGAGTGTCTTAACTTATGAACTCACAGGCCACCCACCTGGAGGCCGCTGGTTATATCAGAGGCTTTTCCAGCATGCTATGCACTGTATGTCCCCTGTAAATGAGCTGTAAAACTTTTTCTCTGGGTCATGAATTCCAGTGAGCTGACAATTTCTTCCACCTCTTTATTACCAATACAGTAGAGCTGTCTTGTTGCTCTCATCTATAAAACTAGTCTCTCTGTCTCCACCTTTGAATCTGGGTTCTATCATGAATTGGTTTCAGATACAGACTCCATTCATTGCTATAAAATGCTTCTTTGCAACAACACTGGGCACTTTTTTCTGCATGTTTATTTTGTATAGCCCTTCCTCCTATAAAGCAAGTCAATACAATTTTAATACATCTGCTGACAGTTTCAATCTACTTGACAGTTAAATATAGAAGAAGCCAAAAGAGAGACTATAAATGAACAATGTAAATAGCTCGCTTTTCCCCCTCCCAGGCCTGTGCAGTTTTTGCAGATTTATGATTAGACTATGCTAGTATATAATCCATTTGTGAGCACAAAATACGGCATTCCAGAGCTATTCTTATTCAGATAAATTTATGAATTTATTGAAAAGATTCAAAGCAGCTGAGCAATGCTTCTGTGTAATTCATTTCTATGCAGCACATCCCTATAAGATAAACTGATAGAATATCATTCTATTAAATAAGGGGCATTGATGTAATAGTGATTTTATTGCTAAATTATATTTAAACCAGGATGTTTTCAACTCACTCATTCCTACTCTAGATTATCTGATGCAAGATCTTTCAAGATCAAGATCTTTAGCAACCATCTGGGCTGATTCTTGCTTAGGAAATGGTTCAGTACCATCTCCAGGGGATTTATAAAAATTTTCTTAATGCATTATTTGACTGAGAGGTTCTCACATGGAGAAGAAGAATGGGACCATGCTGTTAGCTTTGCCCCTAGTTAGTCCTGTTATTTGCTCTTGAGTTTGGACATAAGAAGAAGCACTCTGTTTTTTTCTTCCACCTTTGATCTCTGTTACAATGTTTTCTTGTTCATATTTGTATATGAATTTGCATATGAATATGTATCATTGCGATCATAAGATTAGAGTGGTATTTTTTTAGAGATGCAGCAGGCACACTGAATTATGCTTCAACTGATCTTCAACTGAGTAAATTACAAAAATAATGGAGAAAGATAGAAGTGGATTTATAAGATAAGAAATAGAATAAATACTATAGAGCAGTAAAGAACATAAAAGCAAGAATCCTACTAACTCAGGCCAAAAGCTCATCTAATCCTACAATCAACATCTCAGAATGTCCCTACAGGTATATTTAGAAAGCTCATATGCTTGGAAGTAGCAGTTCTCTTCCACTGTTATTCTGCAGCAAGTGGTAATTAAGACCTATCTTTGAATGTGGAAGTGGAGGGATGGATACAGCCATCAAGATTAGTGGGCTTTCAGAGATTAATCATAGGAGAGCTTTGCTGCAAATAATATGTTATGGTTACAAATAGAATGAATAAATAAGTGCAATACTGAAATAAATAGTAGTTAATAGAATTCTATACTTTGTTTGCTATAAACTGTATGTCCAGTTTTGTTGGGAATCTTACACTTTCACAATTGGAGAGACTAAATATTGCTTAATGATTATTTGAAATTTTGAAACTAAAACCATTGGCTTGTAAAAATATAATTTTAAAATGAGGAATCTTAGATTCTTACTACTGCAAGGAAAATTAATATGGAGAAAGGCAAAGGGGTTAAGACTGAAGCAAGAAAGAGAAACCAAAGAGATCAAGTTGGAACAGCTAAATTGTTGCACTAGATATTAACTCTTGAATAATTCCTAATATATTAGACTAGCACAATAGTTTTCACTTGCCTATCTCTTTCATTTCAAGTCAAATGAGATAGCCTTTTGCTGATTTTTTTTCAAATTCCTTGGGCTTAAATAAATTATAGAAAGCTGAACCAACTGTCTTTTTTCCTTCTAGAGGCTGGGCAAAGATTAAAAGATTCTTCTATTGTACTCCTAGTATACAACATATTCAAACATATTGTTTTAATTCTATATCAGATTATACAGAGAAAAATTATAGAGATTATGGCCAGTAGAGTGAAAATACAATGATCAGAAATGTCATTGATTTAACTTTGGAAACCAGCTGAATTGCATGTTTATATGACTTGAGTGTTCTCTTATCAGAGCCAGAAGCAATAATGGAAGAACAGATAGCATTGAAATGACTGAGCTTTGAAATAAAATCAACTACTCAGTGGCTAACAGCCACTATGTTAATTTGAATGCAGTAGACTGGGCGGATCAAAATTTGATCTTTCAAGTTCATGTCCCTTAGATGCTTTACGTTGAAGGGCTAAAGTGATCATTATAAAGGGAAAAACTTAATTTACTCAAGCCATATTATGTCACTCTAGTCATATCTGACCAGTCAATTGAGGAAGGATCAAAGGACATGAACATGAAAGCACTGGTGCTTTGACTCTGACATTTAAAGCTAGTGCTGTCTCTCAGTTAGCCTTCTGCGTAATATCTTGTGATTTATTGTTATGTGTCTCAATATTAAGGCAATTTTATGTGTGGCTGAGGGCACAACTGGAGACTTTTTTTCAGGACTGGATTTTGATGAAGTGGAGAACTAACCAACTATAGAAAAATGACACCAAAAAAAGTGGGAATTCAGTTAGAACCACATTTCTTTAGAATAATATATCAATAGGCAGTCAGTGTGCTCTAGTTTACATATTTTTTTTCTGTAACGGTTCATATAATCAGCCTTTTTAGCTTCATAAGAGACTAGTCAATATGAACAGTTACCTGATTTCTGAACATAATACTTAATAACATAATCTATAAAAGCAACTCTTTCTGGCTATTCTCTTGCAAAATATTGTTCTGAGGGTTCTACTTAAGATCAGCAAGTTCTGTTCTGAGATGCACAGAACACTGAACTCTGAGCTTCTAGTTTAATGAGGAAAGTATAAGGGGGGGAATATGAATCCTTTGATCTATAACAGAATCATTAGTTTTTGGTTTTGTCATTAAAACAATGTTGGATCCTAAGTGTGATATAGACTCTTGACATTATCTCTCCAATTTGAAGAATGTGTTGCACAAGATACAGTTTCTTCCATCTCATGCAGTGTAAATAATTCTAGAAATATATATATTTTGAGGATATATTTTGTGCCTATTATGGCTTAAGAATATCACTCAGGATGGGCTTTGCTTCTGTAGCTGCATCTAATTTGTGGAATATCTTGCTTCAGAGGATTCATTTGATCCCGAGCCTTTGTAAACAGTTTCCCTCCACTGGAAGTTGTTCCTACTCCCCAGACATTGGTCCAGAAGGCCCCCTAATTCTCAGGAGTACAAAGGGCCCCCAGAAAGGATAAAAATATACAAAAATGTGCCTACCTCCTTATCCCTGTGAGAACTCAAATCCTGAAGCATGTTATATTTTCAGTATTTTATAGCCAATGTCAATCAATTCAAGCAGTGTCTTCATAGAGAAGAGCCAGCGTCTCTGTGACAAGACCTCTTGTTGATAAGGACTAGAAATAACATGGAGAAAATGCCTCATGCCTCTGCTGCTGAACAACATGGGGAACATGCCCCAGCCCTGTATAAAAATCATACAAATAAATACAACCAGAATATATTTGGCTGAAGAAAACACAGTGGAATGAGAACAAAAATTACTTCAGAAGTTAAAGATCATAAAATCATTTCTTCAAAAATGCTATGGCGCTATTTGCTAATAAATGAAGAATAAAGGAGAATCTTCAGTACAGATAGAGATGTAGGCAGTACTGTTTTTACCTGTTGACCAAATGAATCATCACATAGATTTCTCTCATTTCCTATGGAAGTCCAAGAGCTGCAGGGCATCTCGGAGGCAGATTTGTGGAAGCTCTAATATGTCAAATGGTGACAATGCGATAAAAAACACAGAATTTCTACTAAGAGGCCTCAGGCATTTTTTTTCCTTCTAGAAGGGAAAAAAATTGCCCTGAGGCCTTAGCTGTATGTCATTTGCTGGTACATCAAGCCTGCTTGTGCATTTCAGTCCATGAGCCCTGGCAGTAGAATTAAGTACAATCTCTTAGGATCATAACTGAAAGACAAGGCTTCTTCAATATATTTTCCTCTTCCCCTAGAATTTGGGAGTAGCATAAGAAAGTTGCATCTATTAAAAGTCAGAATATTTTGGTGGGATTTGATTTGAAAAGGAGAAGCAGCACAATAGCAAGAAAAAAAAATAGGTTGAGGGTCTAGAATAGATACCATCCAATACGATGAATTTTTATTCTGTTGTCTAGTTCTCACACACAGCAGATGGAGTAATCTACCTGCCTTAAGATTGTATAACTGAGGTGTGTGTGTGTGAGAGAGACTCACCTGTTTCTCTTCAGTAGAAAATGCTAATACAGAGATATTAATAGGATGCTGATGTATTGCTTTATTTGTATTATTTATATCCTTTGTTCAAGTTACTGTAGATTCAAGTGATTTACAAATAAAATAGACACTTTAATAATAAAAATCTAGTAAACACTATCAAAACTTAGCTCATTGTGTTTTTCCAGAAGACTGTTTGATAGTAGAAAAAATTCCACAAGGCAACTGATATTCTCTACCCTACCTCAGTCCTCTAGCCAAATGTACACAAAATATACCTGTAAATCCTTCCTGCCTATAGTTAAATAATCTCAAAGCATGTGGCTACTTCACCTATTGTTTGTGAATAAGAACATACCTCAGTTTATTCCTTTGGCTATGGAGGATAGTTGTCTTTCTGGCAATTGCTCTTTCCTAGGTGTTATGCTACATTGATTCTTTATTAGGTACTAATGACTATCACCATAGTGTCAAGGTCTTGGTCAGTGGACATACCACAAATTGTCACATTGTATTTTAGTTAGCTAAAACTAAAGCTTAGCAATGATCGAGAGACATTCCGTTGAGCTCTGTTTCCTTCATAGCTGCTTAGTAAGAGTAAAAACATCTGTACTGGACTAGGGCCATTCTCTGAATGAAGAGATAGGCAGGGTTCTATGATGGAGGTATGTTGCTCTTTAGAACATATGGAATCACAGATGCCTCCGGGGTCTGTTTCAAGCGATCAGCTGCATTTTATTGTTTTACATGTCTTAACATTTTCTCTTATCTCCTGTCCATTGATTTAAAACATGCACTTGAAAATTCTATCAATGTTTGGCTGCTTCCCAAGACTGCCCATAGTACTAGAAGCTTCCAGCTAGTGCTTGTTCTGCATTTTGAATTTTTTCTGTTATTGCTCTGCTCTCCCAGAACAGCAGAAGAGCTAATAAATATGGACTCTACCACTTCAAGCAACATTTAAGGGATTTGATAGACCATTCCATTCATGAAAAAAAATCAACCTTTGGAAGAGAATAATTACAGGCTAACTCTCTCTGTGATGAGTAGCTGTGTATGAGTATCTATGAAGATTCTTTTGTGTTAGATTCTATGAACAGGTTAATAGAATCTGCTGATAGTGAGAAAAAAATGACAGAATAGTCTGCCTTACCTAAACCCCATTAGACATGAAACTAGATTTTTTTTTCTTGCGCCAGAGGTCCAGACTACTGGGCTCAGCAGATGGAGGTGGACCACTCAGTCTTCTCTGCCATACTGCTGAGTGTCCGGTGCAAATGTCTTCAGTGAGCCCAATTCAGAAGCTGACTAGGTATATCCTGGGTATCTAGGACACAGCTGTGCATAACATTTACATACACTACGTTACATGTATAGATGCAAGTTTAAAGCAGCTTTGCAGAAAAGGAACTGGCTCTTAGTCTCAAGGTATTTTTTAAGCAACAGGTTGTCAATAGAATTTTCTGAGCTCAAAACAGCAGTTATTAGATACAACAGTATTAGCATGCAGCATATTTTACTCTCAAGTGGAGATCATAATATTAGTCTATTTTGAATCACCTTGAATGATTGCAATATTCTATATACATGCTAAGTATACTCATGCATGTAATGTCTAACATCTTCTACACTTGAAGTAAAAAATGACTCCTTCAAAGCAATTAATAATGAGATTAGATACTATGGAGTCTTAATTTCATGTAAACTCTACAGCACAATACCTAATAGCAATTACTCTTTCTTTCTTTTTCTAAGACTGACATTAGTTGCCAACTTCTGTGCTTATATTAACATGAAAGTATAATTTTTCCATAACTTGAAATTGGAAGAAAGTATTTGCCAGTTTGTTTTCTGGCATGTCAGCCCTGCTTAATTAAGCTGTAATTTTTTTTTCTATGAGCAGAGCAGGCTTTAAACACGAACATATGTACAATAGGGTTATCTTAATCAGTATTTAAGCTTCTTTTATGAAGCAACTTTAAAAAGAGAAGAGAAATAATACAAGGACGTGGTATTCTCAAGAATGGACAAAGATGCCAAAGGAAATGTGTTTTTTTTTCATAATCTTAATTCATGCAGGAGAGTGTTTGGATTGTTACAACACACAAGGAGGGCAAGGATGAATACAATTAAACACACTGAAAAACTTTCAGTGGCCCCATGATAGCATTTTAAAAAATATAATTACCACATATACCTTGGGGGAAATCTCCCTGGAAATTCTTTTGCCCATGTTAAAAATTATCACCTATTGGTACCAATGAAACTTTTTGTGGGGGGGAGGTGTGATAGTAGCACGTAAAAACAGGGTGGTTAAACATAGCTTTATGAGCTTTAGTCTTTATAAAAAATCACATTCACACCATGGAACATAACATAGGGGAAAATAATTGGAACCAATGGAACTATGGCTCCTCAGCCAACAGTAGCCATGCTTAGAGGGTGGCATTTCTTTTGCCCCCTTATAAAGAGAACTTGAGGTTCCTTGTAGTAGTTTACTGGTGTTAAGTGAATTGAAGTTAATGGCTACTCAGCAAACTCCGAACAAGAATCAGTGCTTGACAGAAATGTAGACTAAGTAATAAAGAGTTTTCTAGACTGGGTGTGGATGTATTTCTAGATGGTTTATTTAAAAGTTCCATTTGCTATGGATCAGTGCAGAAGCAACATCTTTGCATGACTGCTTGTTCTTTTTCCAATCTGCTGACACTCAACTTTACAGACTGCTTTCCTGACTTCCAACCTTTTCCTAGTATTATGTCTTTGTTTTACTTAATGAACGCTTTCCTGGTTTCTGCCCTCTTGTTAATCCTGACTTCGTCATGCATAATCGCTTGAATGTCTGCTGCCTGTCTTCAATTGCATAGATTGCTATTTACAACTTCTCTATGTCTTTCCTGTCCACACACACACACACAATTATGAGAGATGGCACAGATGCTAAATATGCAAATATTTTTGAGCCAAGAGAGTTAGGTGCAGTTTATGAAAGGAGAGAAGGGATAATTGGACATTGAAATATTTCTTTGGATGATTATTGTCAGATTCAAGGAGTAATCAGATAACTTTTTCACATTTTAGAGATTTCAGATTTTTAGAGGCACAAGCCTAGTTTTTCATGACAAGATGTAGTAATGTTATACAGTGTTGGTTCACTACTTTTTTGCATATAATAAACTTCTTATTTTCCTGAAAGTTTACTGCTTTGCAAACTTTAGTATACATAGTTTGATTCACGCAACCTGAAAAGTTGAATAAAATGAGGTTGAATAGTTGGTTGATCTATGTCAGAGGCCCTCAACCTTTTGGGCACCAGGGACCGCTTCCGTGGAGAGAGGTTTTTCTGTGGACTGGAGGGGGTGTGGTTTCACCTGCTGCCTGCATCCTGCAGATGGGGCTTTGCTTGTTTGTGTGGCCTGGTTTCTGGCATGCCGCGGACCGATGCCGGTCCACAGACCGGGGTTGGGGACCCCTGGTCTATGTGAAATGAAGGAGGTCTTTTAGAAGAGAAGGTTGGGAAATGTTTGCGCCTTAATCCGGAACTCTGTTGCGTTATTATTTGCATTATGGAAAAGCTGTAGCTTGGAAATATAGAAACTTGGTTAAAATTTTGATCCCAAGATTAATAAAAGGAACTATTAAGGGCAGAATGGAGAGTTCTGTAGTCTAAATTTATTGCAAAACTCATATTTTTGTTGTTCGGTTGTTAAGTCATGTCTGACTCTTTGCAATCCCATGGACCATAGCATGCCAGGCTCCCCTGTCCTCCCTTGTCACCCAGAGTTTGCCCAAATTCATGTTCATTGCATTGATGACATTATCTAACTGGCTCATCCTCTGCTGTCCTCTTCTCCTTTTGCCTTCCATCTTTCCCAACATCCAGGTCTTTTCCAATGAGTCCTCTCTTCTTATTTAGAGGCCAAATTATTTGAGCATCTTCAGTATCTGTCCTTCCAAAGAACAGTCGGGGTTGATTTCCTTTAGGATTTGACTGATTTTTATCTCCTTGCAGTCCAAGGGACTCTCAAGAGTCTTCTCCAGCGCCTCACCTCAAAAGCATTAATCAATTCTTCGGCACTCAGCCTTCCTTATGGTCCACCTCTCACAGCCATACTTTACTACTGGGAAAACAAAGCTCATATTTAAGCAGGCAGACCACTCTTCTAATTCTATCTTTGTGATCTGAAATAGGTTTTTAATAGAGACATTTCTGGCTATCTCATAATATAGCTATAGAACTTCTTTAGTTCGTATAAATCACTTTAAAAAATTCAAAATGTCCTGGAGAAAAAAAATTCCAGGCACAAGCACACTCCTGGAATTCTGCCTCTTGATGCTGGCCTAATTCCGTTCATTTCCAGGTTTCTGCTTGTGCCATCAGTTTCTGCTCCTCTCTTTTTATAGCTGACTCCTGGATTTTGCATCTTGCCCTTCTTAAGCAAAGCAGCAGATACACAGATAACACTATTGATACATTTACTCCTTGGAAGAGGTTGGATTTGGTGAAAATTACTTCCAAGGTTAAGCAACATTTTGCTGTTCTTTCTTTAAAATTATTTTCTCTTCCCCTTTTTCATTTTGTGGAAGTATATTGGATTTGTTTTTTGTTTATAAAATAACATTATTACCACAACCCTATTGGGAAGACTACAAGCATTTAATTTCATGTTTCATCATCACCATCATCACCATATTCATTATTAATCCAAAAAGTATTGACTGCCTACAACCTCAGAAAACAAGTTCCAGTAGGAAGGAGGTCTTCCCTGTGGAAATAATATCATCATTAATCATCAGAGTTGGAAGGGACCTTAGAGGTCTTCTAGTCCAACTCCCTGCTCAAGCAGAAGACCCTATACCATTCCAGACAAGTGGCTGTCCAGTCTCTTCTTAAAAACCTCCAATGATGGAGCACCCACAACCCCTGAAGGCAAGCCATTTATTGTCCTCACTGTTAGGACAATAATTTATTGTCCTCACTGATTTATTGTCCTCACTGTTAGGGAGTTTCTCCTAAATTCCAGTTGCTTCTCTTCTTGATTAGTTTCCATCCATTGTTTCTTGTCTTGCCTTCTGGCGCTTTGAAAAATAGGTTGACCCCCTCCCCCTCTTCTTTGTGGCAGCCCCTCAAATATTGAAACATTGCTATCATGTCACCCCTAGTCCTTCTTTTCAGTAGACTAGACATACCTAGACGTAAATACATACATACATAAACATAAACATAAACATAAACTAGACATACAAATAGGAGAATATTCTTCATGGGTCTTCCTGATCTCCAGACTAGAATTCCAAGAGTTACTTCATATTCTGGAATTTCCCAAATTTCTTGTTAAATTATAAGTTTAGTCTCAAAATCTGATGTGAGGAAGTATATATTAAATAAAGATTTAGTTTGGGGGATGGAGACACATTGTTTTTGGATGTTTTAATAATTTTGCTTCATAAAATAGACTTCTTTGAATTCCCATACTTCATTATTGAAATTGTGGGTTGGGAATAATTTTTAGACACAGTGGAGAAGGCAGTAGTGTTTCATTCTACCAGCTGATTGTTTTGAATAAGAGAATTGAAAGTACAGTGTGAAACTATTTTGCTAACTTTGGAAAAGAATTCCACATCCCAATTAAAGGATCAGAATAGAAAATCATGGCAATACTTCTGAACAGTAATTCAGTGGAATTGGCATGACGACAGAGATGTTCAGTGTATGCAACATTATTTTAGACTGTTTTCCTGACTCGTGAACAGGTTTTATGCAGGGCCCCAACTGCATTTCCCATGTCTATTCCACAGCTTCTACAGCATTCCCTAAAATAAAGCAAAAGTTAAGATAGTTGTGTTTTTATGATCTCAGAATCACAGAATTGGAAGAACATTGAAAACCATCCCCAATCCAGATGGCTTTCTATGTCATAATTACAGATGAAGCTCTGTATTCTTTTCACTTTGCATAATTTCCTCAGATTAGTCTGTGAAAGTTAGTTGATCATATGCCACTAGAA
>NW_015386492.1:753440-793711 GCF_001527695.2 Protobothrops mucrosquamatus | reverse complement strand
CTGCGCTCTTCACACGCCTCCTGCAGGGCACATTTGGTAAAGTTCGTGCATTCAGGCTGCCGCCAAGCACAGGGAGTAGCACAGCTAAGGAAAAGGGCAAAAAAAAAATGGCGGACGGAGTGGTTTGGCGACCCCCGTGAAATGGTCGTGCGACCCCAAATGGGGTCGCGACCCACAGGTTGAGAACCGCTGCACTAGAAGAAAGAACCTACAGCATGTGATTTTGCCTGCAGAGAGTTCTTGCTTTTGAGCTAAATTACATACTGCAGGAGAAAGCTATCTTTAGAAGAACATTATCCAACCAGAGACCCCCTCCAGATGGGTTGGATTATAATTCCCAACAGCCATACCACATGACTATTGAATAATGGGAATGTTAATTCAGCACAGCTCAAAAGGCTGGGAATGCTGTGGAGGAGATTAGTTTCCATTCCTACTAAATGGTCAATCAGATCCTCAGCATGACCAAAAATCATTGGAATGAAATAATGCTGGATTCACTTTCATGCTGCTCAACAGTTGGCTCTTTGTGAGAACATCCTCAATCCAACTGTTGTTCCAAGATCTTCCTGGCTCCTGCTCTTCCCTATTTGTGGACCATTTTTTATGAGTTTCCTAATTACTGACCCTGCTTCAGTAATTCAAAGAAAAGGGGATCTTCCGTTTCTCTTTTTAAACAAGGACTGTCTCTGACTTTAAATGAATGCCCTTGTTTTTCCCTCAGTCCTAGACAGTGCCCCTCTGGTTTCTTTTCCCCTTTTTTTCTTGGCATATTTCTAGTCTCTGACCTTATTGGCAACCATGATTTAAACATTTGTTATGCTTTCTCTACAGACTTTTTCTGGAATGGCTAAGTTGTACTCAAAAATGAAAGTAAATTCTCTTTGTTTAAAAAGTGTATTTTTCTACATTGTAGAAAAAACAGCTGATGATGATGTCCAGAAGTCTGATATCTCATCCAGCAGCCAAGGAGTGATTGAAAAGGAATCCCTGGGGCCTCTTCTTCTTGAGGTATGTGCTTAAGAAAACAGCTGCTCCACGTAGTATTTTTAATGCAACTTTTATAGAGTTTTCCTTTAAATTTTGCTGGAAAGTAGAAAGTAGGTATTTGCATAAGAAATTGTGGAACTTTTGTGTTGGGACTAATTACTAATTAGGCTAAAAGAAAGATGTTGGGGAAATGGATTACAGGTAGTCCTCAACTTACAATAATTCATTTAGTGGCTGGTCGAAGTTACTACAGCACTGAAAAAAGTGATACTTAACGACTATTGCAGCATCCACTTAACCCAGTGGTCACAAATGGATTTTTGATCCATGTTCATTCTCTGCCTATGATTACCTTAAAGTATTTCTTTTTCATTGATTATTCACTTCTCTATTTCATATAGCACTACATGACTGTAGCACCCAGTTCCCATTGCAACCAATTATGTTTCTTCTGGCAGATATAACTCTCCTTTCCATATAACAACCTGGACAAAAAACATTCTTATGTACAACTATTTTCACTACTTTTTATGAACATTCATTCCTTGCAACAGACCACTAAACCTACCTATCACATTTCTACCAGCGTTTCCATGTCTTAAAATTTTTCCATCTGTTCTCCTAACCTCAATAAGTGTTCTATGCAAATCTAATTATTTTGTCTAATATTTTTATTTAGCTATAATTTACAATTACATATTTGATTTTTGTTAACTAACACAACTACTTTATCTTTTGATAACGCTTCTTTTCAGATCCATGTTCCTTCTTACATCATACCATTTGTCTGATTCATTTTTTTTCAACCATCAACATGGAATTGGCTACATACAAAAGTACTTCCACAAAGAATGCACTTTTAAAATCTACAAACATTCCTTATCCTTTATCCATAAAAATATTAAACAACTAAGGAGACATCAAGCATCCTTGTTTTACTCTTCACTCACAGTTGAACATTTATTCTTTTGAATGTTTTACTTCCATGATATTCAGCAACAACACACAATGTTCAAAACTTGTAGCCTACTCATTTTATCAGAAGCTTTCTCTAAATCATCAAGTTAAATATTTTTTCTAATTCAAGAGTTTTTCAATGATAGGCCAGAGAGCAAAACTTTACAGTATACAGTATGTACTTCTCAATGTTACTATCGTCACTCCCATCTCAATCCTTAGGGAGAAAGCCATATCTTTACCCTTTCTGAGAGTCAACAAGTTGGAGCCATCCATATTTCTAGAGAGAGGCTGTTCTATAAGGCAGGTATCACAGCAGAGAAGGCATATCTTTGAGACATTGCTTCACCAAGGGCATCTGGAGCATGCCCTTCCTACCAAATCTGGATGGACAGAAACTGTTGAGGATAGGCAGTACCACAATTAATCTTGTGGTATTAAAGACCATGTAGGTCTTTAAAGGTGACAACCAGGGTGCAACTGGCACACAAGATATATTTCTGCAAAGGATGGTACCTGCTGTTTGAATAGAGGTCTTAGGACCAGGAGGACTCCCTGTATTGCTTACCAGCTCTGATTGGAGGAGTGTAAAATTGCCAAATTGCTACATATAGGGAGACTTAAAACTCATAGCCACTTAGTCTTGAGGGTTGAGTTGAAGCCGGTTCTTTCCCATCCAGAACTGTGCAGCCTATAAACACTGGGAGCACACTTCCATGGCATTACTTGGAAGGCCCAGGACAGCGATGTACAACTCAGTATCTTTGATTGATTATACTTGACTTCATGCCAGTGGATGATCTCACCCAACTTTCATGTAGATGTTAAATAGCCCTCCACCACTCCACAAAGCAGCAGCCCACAAAAGTGAAGGTGGAGAGCTGTTGAAAAAGCATGCCTCCCACTCCCAACCACTTCATCTGGCCCTGTAGGATACCATGAATGATGATATCAAAAGCGACTGATAGATACAGGAGGGATAGGATGGATATATCAAACCAATCCTGTGGCCAGTAGAGACCATCCAGAAGCGTGATTAGTGATATCTCAGTACTGTATCCCAGCCTTTAACCTGATTGTAATGGGCAGATAATCCATTGCCCTTTGAACCTATAAACTACTATTTTTTTCCCAATCTTTCCCAAAAAGGAGACTGGGCAAACGTCCAGTACTGCCGAAGCCAATGATGAACTGTTGAGGAGAGGCAGATCATTGCCCCCTTCAAGGCACATAGAACCTACTGATTACCAGTATTAGTAAAGCTGCCATGCTGTCCATGACTCCTCATAGTAACTCTGTAGCAACTTCTCCAGTTCTGGAACCAATCATCAGACTCTGCTCAATCCATTCCAGCTGGACAGCCAATCCTTCCCTGGGGGATTCCTTTCCACCTGTCTCCAAAGCAACCACTACTAACATTTCTGCCACCCTGAGAGAAAAAGCCACAAAGACTCTTGTAGGACTTCTACTTCTTTTCCTGCAGTTCTTTTTTTTTTTTTTGCTTTTGTTCTGTCCCACATTTAGCATCTCTTTCAATCTTGTGCCTTTCACTCATTCTCCCAAACATTTTTCATAAAGAATAAAATTAATTGTGGTTTTTTAATCTCTTTTATATATAAGGAAAATGTTTGGCTTCAAAACAAGGAGAGCTTTCAAAGCAGATTGTCTCTCATCACCATTCTCAATCATTCTTGATCTCTAAACATCCTAATATTTTTTTTCTATATCTCTGGATCTCATTTCCCTCATCCATTCATGTCACTTGGTAGAATAATCCTTTTTCTATGTTGTGTTCATTCAGAATGTTGCAGTTTACCAAAAATAAAATCATATCTGTTTCTTTCATTTCCCTCATTTCCTGGGGCATAACATGTAACTATCACTAACCTATGAATTTCTGTTTTCATGTACATTGACAGTACCCTAGACCAGGAATCCCCAACTGCTGGTCCGTGGACCAGCACCAGGTCACGGCATGCCAGCAACCGGTCCACACAAACAAGCAGAACCCCATCCGTGGGATGCAGGCAGCACAAAAACCACGCATCCTCCGGTCTGCGGAAAAACCTCTCTCCACGAAACTGGTCCCTGGTGCCAAAAGGTTGGGGACCCGTGCCCGGCCTAGAGGATATTAGTGCACATTTTCTGATATGCTTTTCATCCCTTTCATTCATAAATAAAGCTACCTTCTGTGCATGTATTCATTAACTCTGCTCCACAAGTTCAAGCCACGTTCACTCTGAACAGATATATCCCTTCCACTGTTTCCTAATTTTTCAGACACACAACGTATCTATTTTTCTTTATTTACTTTCATTCTGTCATACTCTTCACACAGTTTATTAC
The DNA here is from genome assembly GCF_001527695.2 of Protobothrops mucrosquamatus. Taxonomy (NCBI): domain Eukaryota; kingdom Metazoa; phylum Chordata; class Lepidosauria; order Squamata; family Viperidae; genus Protobothrops; species Protobothrops mucrosquamatus. Next base: position 789,418 of record NW_015386492.1, on the reverse strand, counting down.
TTTTATATTTCATGTTTCAAAATTCTATACGCCATTTGAATTGGGTGGTATTAATAAATAAATAAATAATAGGTCATTACTAGAATGGCTCATTGACCTCTGCTGCCCATTATAGCTTTGCACATTTGACATTTTCACACTTTTTAACAATATGGAGAATGTTTAGGCTAAATTAGCAGTCACGGTTATACCAATGCCATATTTCCTGGTAAAGGTAAGACCACATTCTGTCCACTTGCCACTTTCTAGGAGGTGCATGCGATGTACCAACAAACCCTCGGGCTAACAAGTTTGGGGAGAAAAAATCAGATTAAAGAAGGGGAGTCATCTCTTGGAAGAACCCAGAGATTCTTTAATCTTGATCTTTCTTGTAATCCACATTCCCTACTCACCAATCACTTGTACTATGCATGTTTGAATTTTTACATTTAACAACAAAATTAATCCCATTCCTAATATCTAGAAGTAGATTATTTATGATTTGTCTCATGTTAGATAAGTGTCCGATGGACTATGTTAACTAAGACTGATTTACATCCAATACCGTTTTCAACTGTTTATTCACTTTTTTTCTTTATCTGCTGTGTCCTGTATGATTTATTCATGCACCTTTCTTTTTCCCAAATACTTTTTAAAATCATATCACATTTAATTGTTTTGATGAGATTGTTAGTGTGCTAAAACAGCTGAAAATTAAAGGGGGCGGAATTTTAATTCAGACAGGAACCTGTGAGCTGCACTTTCCATTCAAAAGCACGTAATGCAGAAGCCTCTTGTTGCTTAGCAACAGACAACTGTGTCTCAGTGAAACTGCAAGCCATGGGCTAATTTTGTTGGGGGGGGGAGGTGGTGGAGAGTGGATTGGCTTGGTTTGAAATTACTTCCTGTTTCCAGACGCTAATATAGAAGGAACCACTCTTCCAGTACAAAATAAAGAGTGCAGAGCCAGATAAATTATGTCTCCCTAGCAAAAGCAATACTAGAAAGGGAAACAAATGCTGACAGAAATGTCCAAGTTTGTGGTTAGGTCTGGGCATATATTGTTTTGAATTATGAAGGGGCAGTCCAAGCCATCATCAATCCTGTATGACTTAGGCAGCACTTGGGCATCCCTCAACTATACCAAAGGGAAGTCACTCCATCCTGTTTAGAAAGAATACAGCAATCAGAAATCTGCCATGCCTTGTGTTAGATTCTACTTTACTTTGTCCCACTTCTGCAGCAATCCCACTGTTTCTTTCATTCTTATGAATTCAAAGGTGCCCCTCCTAATCAGCAAGGGCTGTGTCCTTTGAGCATTTTATCTCATTATAAGAATATTTTAGGGCCAGGGGTCCCCAGCCCCTGGGCTGCAGTCCATTACCGGGCTTTGAGCCGTTCAGAACCAGGCTGTGGAAGCAGCAAGTGAACACCTGTCGCTTGCGCAAATGGATCTGTGCATGTGCGTTTTCCCACTGCTAGCATGGAACCATCTCCTCTCTTCCCCCCCCCAGCCAGGTCCCAAAGCCAAAAAGGTTGGGGAACTCTTTTTTAGGCCAGCCCCATTGAGATCCTTCTGGTTTTAAATGTCTGAAGAACAGATTTTCTCTCTCAAGTTGGCCTTCTACAAAAAGAAGAAAAGCCTCGGCTTGAAATCTAAAATGTGCATAATCATTACCAAAAGGATTGATAATAGGAAGACAAATGTTAGTCAAATTATGAGATAAATTATGGGATAAATTATGGGATAAATTATCACCCACAGTGGGAGTTGTCACCTGTGCAATCCGGTGGCTAATCCTGGAGCATCAATGCTAACAATTATTTCCTTTCTTTATATAAGCATTGTAAGAAAACATGCTGGTCAGGCAAGATGCTCTGGCAGAGTCACCTTAGGCAGCAAAGAGCAGCACAAAGAAAGTGGTAGGGGGAGAGCCAATTATGAAGTTTGGCAGATTTGATTGTAATGTAATCTAAAAATCCAGACTTCTTCATCTGAAAACACTTGTTAGAATGGTCTGTAAGTACATGAAGTGGATGTGTTACTACTGTTCATGCAGGGTTCGACTAAAGTGATATGCATTTGTCCACATATGCCTAGACATCAGTAATTTTTATAAGTTGATTATATGAATTAAGCATGACTCCTGCCCTATTTATCATTGTTACTTGTATATTTCTGATACTTTTCCCATGATAGTGCCCTGATCATCTACTCTATAACCCCAATTGTCAGCTCTTCATTGTTCTAAAGACCTGTAAAGATAGAAACGCCTTTCTTAATGCCCTTTGTCATTGTTTTGACCCCTGCAGGCACTGGATGGCTTTTTCTTTGTTGTGAATCGTGAAGGACGGATTGTGTTTGTGTCTGAGAATGTGACCAGCTACTTAGGCTATAACCAAGAGGAGCTTATGAACACCAGTGTCTACAGTATCTTGCATGTGGGAGATCATGCTGAATTTGTGAAGAATTTGCTACCTAAGTCACTAGGTGAGCAGTATGTATTTCTTGGTCTTCTCTCGTTCTCTTTGCAAAACTGCTGCTGAATCAAAGAAACACATTTGTATAATTTCAATATAAATTCATGTCAGGATACTAGGATAACTTTTCTAGATAGTATATGAAGTAAATGTACAGGGAAAACTAAGATTCTCTAAGACCACAATAGTTAACCTAGAAACATTTTTACCAGAATATAAGAAATATATTAAAAATCATGATGTAAAAGGGTAACTGATGAAAATTCCAGGTATCCTAAATCTGCTTCTTTATCTAGAGTTCTGACTGATATTCTTTGGTAATATTTGTGAAGAAAAACAATAGGTTAAGCTTTTTAGCTTAAAGAAGTGATAATAGATGGCCTAGAACAAAATGACCATGTTATTCTTTTCTTTACACATCAGATTCATGAAGCCACTTCATACAATACATTTTTAAGTGTTTGATTTCTTCAAGGCTTTAGCTTAATATGTTGAATGTTTCTCAGAATGTGCAAGAGTTGAGTAGATGCAAGCTGCACTCAGGAGCACTAGCAGGTGGTTAGGAGATTAGGAGGCAGCTCTGTTTTGCAAACAAGATCCAATTTAATTTTGCTGGTGACATGCCATTCCAAATGCATATCATTCATTCTGCACTTAAGCTGATTTTTGAATAATATGCTAACTCACAAGCATCATTATGTAATTCTCAATAAGAACTTCAGTTGACTACTCAACCAGAAACCTTTTTTTTTGCCAGTCTGAAGGCTAGAGAGCTAAAAATGTGAATTGCTTACTGAGTGTCAGCTTAGCCAGCAGACTAAACCAGTGACTGGAGGCACAAAGATACTCTCTGGTCAGCTCATCATTAATGTGGCACATTTAGTACATAGCCTGATTCAGTCAGAGAGGTTACTGGCTGCTTACAAATCAATGTTTTCTTCATCGAAGGTCAACTGTTTGCTGCTGTTTAATCAACTTGATGATAAAACCTCTCTTGCTTAACAAGGTTCTGTTTATCAAAGTTATGGCCTATTAGCTAAAGCTTTATTAGTTGACAAGTCACTAATTCAGTAAACTCTCATAGTTCTTACAACTGCCTTATTGGGTCAATGCAATAGTCTGCTGAAGCTGCAAAGGTGCACGTTACACTTTCATGGAGGGAAAGAGAAACCATTAATAACACACTGAGCACTTTATGGAAAACAAGTGAAGGTCAGCAATGATTTTATATGAATATAGAAAGCCAGAGAGATAGAAATTCCAAACTCTTATTGTATTACCCACTCTGCAGGTCTTCTTTGAAGGTTCAAAATATAGGTAGAAAATGAGAGTAAAGTAGCAATACAGATTTCTTGTCTTATACTCTGGAACCCTTTATTTGCTACAGTCCTACTTGATCATGCACATATTCTTGCATGTGTGCATCCATGAAACATACATGTATATGTGTATGCTCACTGACACAAATTTAAGAGACATGCCTGTGCAACCTTAATGGTACCTGAAGCAAGTACCAAATGCAATAAGTTCAAAATCTACAAGAGTCCCCTATCTAGAAAAGTGTCGTCAAAAAAGGCTAATACACAAGCAGGGATGTGCAAGAGTGAAAATTTGAACGATGCTCTTCTTTGAGTCTTTTGGAAGACGAAATAGCCCTTGAAGAAGAATCCTTTTAAAATTATAAATGTGTTTTAGTGTTCTGCTCTCTTTTTTCTTTCTATAGCTACCTTTCTTTTTTGGTTGAATTTCACAGTGACAGGAAGATTGCAATCTCGGATCCTTGCATGTCCATATAGTTGGATAAGATCTGAGTCAGAGATGGACATTTTTTTTGGCCCATGTTCACATGTATCACCTAATAATATGTCATACCTGCATATGCACAATCATATATACCAAGTACATTTTGCTGGGGAAGAGGATGCCCAAGATGGATCTTACTTGCACCATTTTCCCATTAAAGTGCACAGCTCTGCAGGATTTAAAGATTATTTACCTTCATCCATTAGCTTTAAACTTTATTAGCTTTATTTCCCATTCTTATCCAGGAATCCAAGGCGGTTTACATGAGGTACCCCTTTATTTTATTTCACAACAAAAACCCAATGAGGTAGATAGAGGTGAGAAAATCAGTCACCCAGGCAAATTCCATGGCTGAGGTGGGACTTGAATCTGGGTCTATCAGTGTTTCAGTGCTACATCATACTGGCTATCTAAATGTCAAATTGCTGGAGTTTGCTTTAGATTTTAAGTAAACAATCAGATGCACCCTTTAACATATGCTGCAATTTTAAAATGGTCTAGCATAGACCATTTTAATATTGATTTCAGTGTGGCTGGTATCAAATTTGCTTCAGTCAATATAAAATTGACTTAAGCTAATTTAATATAAGGTAGGTTTAAATCAATATTTCACTTAATCAGGTCTTAATTGATTTTAGCTTACTACAGTGTACACTTATGCATGGATAGAGTTCAGTGTTTTGTGAAATGTTACTGTTGCATTAAATCATATTCTCACACTCACATATAGCTCAGCCAGTTTTCTATAGACAAATTAAAAACTTGTGTTTTTCTAGTACTTTCTGAGAAAATTGTGCAAGGTGTTCCTTATTCACACTGAACATGGATTTTTTTTAAATTTGTGAATATGGTTGCCAAGGAAACTGCTATGCTGAATGCAAATATGAGAGGTAACCATAGCAGAAAATGTCAGAAGTACCATCATTCTGCGAGTCTAATATATCCTTTGCATGTATATGTTTTCAAGTCAATAAAAGGATTTGGTCATGTATAGCTACTTGACCAAGAGTAATGTTTGTGGCTGGAGACATGTTTCTTCACCACCCCCACCCAAAGAATCAGTCTGTGATCCTCCTGGTGAAACCGTGATATCACCTGGGGTGATTTTTTTAGCTGCAATTTTTGGAGAGATATTATTTATGCAAAATAGTTCAGTTAAAACTGTAGTGGCTCAGCATATTTATTTTTCAACTTTTCAGCTATTCATTACCATTTATTAATCAATTATGGGGATTTTTTTCAATCAAGGAAGGAGAAGTAGAGTCACCACTGCACTTTTCACCTACTGTAAAAAAAATTCCCCTGGATTCTTCCTCTTTAGAGGATAGCAAGGATCACAGAAAGAAGGAGAAATAGGTCATGGGGTGGATGGTTCCTGATTGCTGCCATAAATGTTCTTAGAGATGGTGGAAGGAGTAAAGAGAACATGGGGACGAGCTTGTCCTCTTTGAGAAGGAAAGGGGGAAGTAGCGAATGGATCTTTTGGGCCTTTACTGCATTTCCTCTGCAGGATAAAGGGTGCTGCACTAGTAGTCATAGTGAGAACAGAACACAAGAAATTTTTGCATAGAGAACAAAAGAGGAGCGTTTGCTGTGGTCAGAGGTTTTTCCACACTTACTTCCTGGTCCTTGCCATCTGAGTGCATGTCAGAGTATCTAGAGTAGGTAATAGTGGTATAAATAATGGTACATGGTTTATACCATAAATAAACAATAGAAAGCTTGTGGCTTTGAATCATTATAATAGTTTCTTATACTTATTGGTGATTGGGCAGAGTTGTAGTAATCTCATTTTCCAAATTCCAGTTTCTGCACATTCACTTTTTCAAAGCCCTTCAAGGAGTGTTTTTTGTTCTATCCCAGTTAATGGAGTCCCTTGGCCCCAAGAATCTACCCGACGCAACAGCCATACCTTCAACTGCAGGATGCTGATCCGTCCCCCAGATGAGCCAGGTGCAGAGAATCAAGAGGCCCGCCAGCGTTACGAGGTTATGCAGTGCTTCACTGTGTCTCAGCCAAAACTGATCAAAGAAGAAGGTGAAGGTAAAAACAAAGACTGCTAGATCTGGAGGTGGAAGAACGCTAGTTCATGATGCATCGGGTTTTGGGGGGAGACCGGGAAAAGCCACAGATTATTTCCTGCTGTCCTTCCATAAGACTTTTATTGCAAGGGGATTGCAACTCCGTAAAAGCCCATACTCTCTGCAGCATTTCCTGCTTACTAAGAGTAGGATTTGTGATATCTGTAACTCAGCATGTAAAACCCACAGATTTTACTATACTGCATACCCTCCAAATTTCACACTCAACTGATGAGCAACTTTAATCCTCATGGGAAAGGAAAGGTTTCCAAAAGGCCCATTGCAGCCCTGCTCCTTCTTGTTATTTACATTCACACCACTCTGCTGCATTTGCATCACTCTTTGGATGGGAAAGATTAGAAGTTATATCTCCATATGTCCAATCCTGGCAGAGTATGTAATCAATTGCATAAAAATAAAAATGTAGGACTCTTTGAACCACCTTGCTAAAGATGCTAAAACATAATCCTTCAGAGCTTAGTGCAAAAGAAACTAATTTCCATCATTAAAGCTATTAGGGGTTTGGTCTAAGACTATTACAATCATTGGCATTGTTCAGACATGATTGTTTTTGGTTTCAGTAGTACTGCAACATGCTATTGGATTATGTTAAGTATCTTATTAGAAAGAAATCAGCCAAAGTCAGAATGAATAGGTAGATATATACTGTAGTACTCATGACATATTCAGATGTCCTGCCTCTTAGGTGGGTTCTGACATTGTACAATTTTTTGATATTCCCAAGTCTGTAATGTTAATGCAATAATAAACTAGAATTCTGAAATTTTAACAGCAGCACTCTGATGATGAAGTCACTCTCCACAAAATGAATTGAGTAAAGTGATATCTCAGTTGAAAGTTAAAACAGAGGAAAGGGAGGTAGGTTAATGATACCCTTCATTTATCTAATCAGTGAAGCTGGAGTGTTCTCCTGATTATTTTCCAGTAACAAGCTTGTCTCCTCTGATTAACCCTGAGTGATCTGTAGTTGTTTCCAGGAATACATACCTATATTGTGGTTACTGAAATCCCCCACCATTGTGCTGGGTGGGCATCTTCCTGGATTCCAAATGCATAATTTAGTCAACATGGATTCAGATTTGGGATCTTGATCTTGATCTGTACTGTTCCTCAGACGCATCATGCCAACAAGACTTTCCAGCAAAACACTTCAGGCTTATTCCTCCGTAATGGCCATTTCGTTCCAGTGCATTAGCTGAATTAATCCATTGCAGCTTTCACAGGAGATCATGACTAGAAGAAATAAATCACAGAGGGGTTTATGAGCACATACTTTGCCTAGAGCTGATAATTCTTGGCTTCCGCAACTGCCTTTTATTTTGCAATGTTGCCAGATCCAAATGGCCTTAAAATTAATTCTCCCAAACAGTGTGGAACGAACACACGCATACACATGGGAGTATGCCAGTCCTTTTCTCTTGCAAGCAGATTTTTAACCTTTCCCAAGTTGGCACCCTCCAGATATATTGGACTGTCATTCCCTCTTCCCCAGTGAAGACTGCCAATATCTGTGCAGGGTGGTGGGAATTCCAGCCCAATACATCTGAAGGATTTCACTTTAGAGGGACGTTGGTTTATAGGATCTTGTTACTGTGAAGAATTCAAGTCAACAATGCTGCTGCTCATGCAAAATGAAGGAGGGAAAAAGGCTTAGTTTAGTCATGGCTCCAGTGATGATTCCTAAACTGTGGTTGCAGGGGGGCTATTTTCATTCTTCACCAAATGAAAACAGATAAGCAATTCAGTTGGGTTGTTGCAGTCTTATCCTATCCCTGAAATGAGAGAAGCCCATCCCGTCAGCTTCCCTTTTGTGAGGCCTTTCTTTCTCTTGCATTCTCTTATCCCTTCTCCAGTCATCCCCCCCGCCCAGACCTCCTCCCTAATGCTGCAATTGCCCTAGTTTATTTGCTCAGAGCTTGCTTTTGTTGCTCACCCTAAAGCCCAGATTGAACCGCTGCCTCATTATTCCATTTTGAGTGAGCTAAAGAAACAAAAAAGCTGCATTCCTCATTATAAGTAAGTTTAAGGAGAACCTGTGATATCTTTAGTAAAGGCATTCCTCTTTTACATAGTCTCTTTGCACATACAATGTATAGAAGATGAAGGAAGGAAGCAAAGTACCATGTAAGATATGAGAAGGGAGGAGACAATGTGGAAGCAGTAAATGAAAATGAAAAGAGGTGGCATGGGAATTTAAATCAGTAACCTTCAATCTTTTGTTTTTTGGTTCTATTCATAACAGATTTGCAGTCCTGCCTAATATGCATTGCACGAAGATTACCTCGACCTACAGCTCCTGCCACATCAGAATCTTTCATGACCAAGCAAGATACTACAGGTGTCTTTCAGAAAAATAAGTAGATAATTGCTTCTACAAGGCTTTGGAAATCATAGAGTATTTTGTCAGACTACAGTTTTGGTATAATTGAAAGATCCACTTGTTTGGCCATCTTGGTCTCCAAAATAGAGAAGATTCCATGGAAACCTCTTGGTTGTTCCTTTTAATGCCTGGAGCTCCTCTCAACATTTATTGAGATATGGAGATGAGCAATAATGAAAAAAGCAGGCTTCCCCCCCCCCCTTGTGCTTGGGATTCTCTTGTTCTTTTTTTTTTTTTTAAACTATGTTGAGCCAGTTTTGCAGCTTACATTACTGTTTTTATGTATTAGCATCTCAAAATTATGGGGAAAAATGTGTCTAATGCTGGTAGCAGTATTTTAAAAAAGGATCCAAAGGTATTTTCTGGACTTCAGCTTTAGGTTGCCAATCCCTGCTCTATAGTTTCATTAAAAAAAAAATCTGGACAAATCTGCAGCCCTGTATGGATGTGAAATAAGTTACTGAGTAACTTTAACGTTTTAACACTATTCATTTTATATCTCTACTGTTTTTCCATCCACTTAAATAAAAGTCAGCCTTGCCACCTTTGTAATGCATACGATTGTGAGTTATAAAGGTAGGAAAGGCAAGAATGTCAGCCACTTAGATAGTGAGATGTGCACTTTATAAATCTGATGAATAAATAAATAAGAACAGCATTTTTTGTGACTTACCTGCCGCCTCAACCCAAATGAACTCTTAAGTGATAATAGTTAAATATAAGCCTGTTTAGTTCTACATGTGTAGATTTTGCCATTTGGACTTGTCAGCTGCAGACCAGGAATTAAAGGAGTTATAGTTGGTGATTTCATACGTGTAAGAGAGAAAAAATAGCATTTCAGAGGTTTTGCAGAACTAATTTAGAAATAATAAAAGGTACTAGACATCTTTTAAGAGAGCAGGAGATATTTGGATAGTTCACATATAGTTTTATTAGAAGAAAACCTATTTACATAAGTGGCAGTCATAAATAAGGTTATAAATGGCAGTTTCATGTTATCTGCCTTGTTTATTTAGGCTTGTGTACCTTTTAAACCTCTAAAAAGAGCATTCAAGACAGCATAAACAATTTTTAAATAATGAAAAATTAACAGTTAAAACATAAATAGAAGGCTGAGGAGCTGAGTGCAGTTTACAGCTAATGGACAGGTGTAGAAGGTGCAATATATATTGAATATGTGCTTTTACTTGCTCTGCTTGAGATTCCTAGGTTTAATGTCTTTGTTTTCATTCCACTCCACACAGGTAAAATCATCTCCATTGACACCAGTTCCCTGAGAGCAGCAGGGCGGACTGGCTGGGAGGATTTAGTGAGAAAATGCATCTATGCTTTCTTCCAGCCTCAGGGCAGGGAGCCGTCTTATGCCAAGCAGCTATTTCAGGAAGGTAAGAAGGCTTCTGTGTTTGAACACACCTTCATGTTTGCTGGATGAGGTCTTTTCAGAGTGAAAATACATTTTTTTTAAAAATGAAGACTGCACATAATGCTAACAAAGGAAATGGCTGTGTAGTGACAGTGGTCTCTCCATCCAGGCAGGAAAGATGACTAATATGGTCAGTAGAATTCCTCTGAACCATACTAAGCTACCTCTTTACATTCTTAGAGCAATCTGGTCTACAAGGCCACTCAGCTCAGGGGTGGTGTGCTAACTCAAAGGCTTTTTTTTTTTTTTGAGGAAGTGACAACTAAAGCAAAAAGGCTGCTTCATTGGTCCCAAAGGGGACAGAAATATTCCAAAATCTCTGCATCTTGCATCTTTTTATGCAGACTTGAGGTATGCTAGTCTGAATCTTGGATTAGGGCAGGGAAGATAGTTTCTGACTCCCAATCAGCCAGTAAAGCTCCTTTGGGGAAATCCTGTCTAACAATTCTCAAACATCAGCTTGACAGAAGAGAATGGGGCAGGCATAGCCTCCCCAGAAAATTTGAGATAAAATGTCAGTAGGTGATGAGCATTCTTGGCTTTTATATTGGTAATTTTCCTAAGTGCTAATGTAAAGTGTAAAGATGTTTATCATTTTACAACACCCTTGAAACTTGGATCAGTAAAATTGTATCTCCTTACAAGCTGGGGCTGAAAGAATTATTTCTCTGCTAAAAGGATTAAATTGTTTATGAAAATCCCAGGAGGTTTTTGACATGTTAATTTCCATAAGACTTTCAGATGGAGATGGTTGATGATTTCTCACTAAAGCAGGGCTGGGCAACTTTGGGGAGAGGGGGTTGGTACTACAGTAATCTTGGGGTGACGGTGAACCCGACTAGACTACATAAACTGGGTGAAGGTTGTTTAAAGATACATGCACCCAGAAATTTTGGAGGGAGAAAAATTAAAACCTCCCTTTACTTCTAGAGATGCTTGTTCACATTTTGTTTTTTCCCCTCTTCCTCCTGCTTTTATATCCTTGGGAAACATGGCTTTAAAAGTCAGTCTTTGTTCCACTAGGAGTAGAGTAGAGTAGAGTAGAGTAGAGTAGAGTAGAGTAGAGTAGAGTAGAACTGAACTGAACTGAACTGAACTGAATTGAATTGAATTGAATTGTGATTGGACACACACACCCAAGGAATTTGTCTCTGGTGCATAAGCTCTGAGTGTACACCAGAGACAAAATCCTTGTGTGTCCAATCACACTTGGCCAATAAGGAATTCTATGGCATTTGCATTCAAATTCCTGTTCAACTTGAAAAGTACTGCTTCAATTCCCCATTTATAAAATGGGAGTGAAATTCAGGAAGCTCAGAATTGTAATACAAGGACTCATAAAATAGTAAGCTGTAGTTAAGCTTTATATAGCAGAAGAGAAAATCCTTCAATATGTAGCAGCGAAATGCACTTTTTCTTCTTTTTTTAGGCCGCTGAGGGCTGCACATTGCATGCTGGTGATGCAACAAGATCATTGGAGGGCAGGGTTGGACTTTTCAGCCCATTGCTTTCAGATTTTTCAGGGCTTGAAAGTTTTTGCATACATACATAGGTACATACCCATCCTACTGTTTTCTTTTGGGGTAACCAGTGTTAGGCAGAGAGCATAGAAGAAGTGAGAAGTAGTATACCAAATAAACTAAAGGCATGAGATAAGGACAGAAAAACTAATATAACTATATCTAGTTTATACCCAAACTATTTACTGTTCTTCTTCACACATTTCTCTCTTGGCACACCATTCTTCATTCATATATTGCTTCAGAACATGCCTTTGTACTTTATACCCTTTTTAAAGAATCTCCTAAACTCTTTCAAACCATGGCTTTTGTCATTTTCCCCTTCCCCTCAACTTATACATTCTTCATATATTTGTTTACTACTGATTCCTCATTACTTTTCTTTATGTGATCAAAAATCTTAATTTACTTCAATATTGGTCGTTCACTTTTGTATTCTAACCACATTCATTGAACACTCATTCATCTTTGAGCCTCTCTCTTGTTTTACCACACAAACTTTTACATCCTTTCAAGTATCATACTCCTAATGTTCAACATTTACGTTTCTTCTGATACATCTCTCACTTCTCTGTAACACACAGTAGGAAACATGATCCTTATGCACAACCATTTTCACGTCTTTCTCCAAACATTTAATCCTCTTACAGACATCTTATGATCCTTTTTATCAGCATTTACATATCTTAAATTTCTCTGTGTCCCATGCAGCAGTCCCTGCTAATAGCAAGGACAGTACTGGTCAGTCTGCGCACATTTTGGCTTAGCATGCTACAAGTGTGACTAAAGACCATCTTTATTCCAGCATGCTCACACTATTCTTTGCAAGATAGGATCTCTAAGAGAGAACCCTGCAAGGCAGCACACTGTTACTTGCTTCCTGCAATCTAGAAGGTACATGCAATGTTTAAGGTGCTTCTTTTTTTTTTTAAAGTATATTGACTCTATTGAAAGCTAAAGCCATGCTTCTTTTTTTAAAAACCTAAATGATATTGCTATCAATTGGGAATTTGCTGTTGAATTTTTGAGATATGGTTTTGATGTGTTCCAGGGGTTGCATCAGAGGTGCATGTGGTATGTACATTGCTTGTGGACTGCCTACACCTGCTACTTCACTAATATTGCTAGCAACAAGAAGACAAATCATCCTAATCCTTAAGATACCTTTTCTTTTCTCCCCCTTCTCTTTCTGTTTCTGTTCAGTGATGACACGGGGCACGGCCTTCAGTCCATCCTACCGATTCACACTTAGTGATGGGACTGTACTGAGTGCTCATACCAAGTGCAAACTTTGCTGCCCTCAAAGTCCAGAAATGCACCCCTTCATCATGGGCATTCATATAATTGAAAGGTAAGTCCTGAAAATTCCCAGGGTTCACTGGGTGCCATTGCCTCTATTTTTCTCTCCACCCATCTTTCATAGACAGCAAGCTTCTTTGGGAAGGATTCGTCTCTTCCTATGTAAGAGTACAATTCAACATATATACAGACTGCATTTTTAAATGTGTCACACTGATTGTACTAGTTCAGGGGTCTTTAAATTTGGCCCTTTTATGACTTGTGGACTTCAACTCCCAGAATTCCTCAGCCAGCATTGCCTGGCTGAGGAATCCTGGGAGTTGAAGTCCACAAGTCATAAAAGGGCCAAGTTTGAAGACCCCTGTACTAGTTGATACAGTATGTCTCTTTGCATGTCATGGTTCTCTCATATATCCCTTAACAAGAAATAACATATTTACCACAGGATGGAAAGAGTGGTGGTAGCAAAGGGTTCTTGTGCTATGTAATCTGCAGACTGAGCTGCCTTCTCTGTATGTTGCAAGGATATTAGAAGTACAAATGAAGGAAAAAATACCAAGCTTTTTCTTTTTCTTTTTTGGCTTTCTGCCTCTTGAAGCTGGTTTGAGTCTGGACCTTGAGAGGATGCATTAGCTAGCAGCTTCACTGGACAGGGCAAAGATGTCTTAATCAGTATTATCTAATCTCAACAGAACCATGTCTTCAAAGAGTAATGGAAAGAAGCAGATGCTGAATCTTTCTTTGGCATCTTCTCTCTCTCCCTTCCTCTTCTCTCAAGCTTAAGTAATACTTTCTTAGTTTACTTCTCTTTCCCATTGGAAGTGGGGGAAGGGGGATACTTTGGTTACATAGCAAGAGAATGCATTGAGGAATACGTCATGAAATAGCCTGTCCAAACAAGTTGTTGCTTCTTTTGCAACACATTCAAACTAGCAGCATGTAAGGCAGAACAGAAACAAATTGCAAAGTTGTCCAAAGTGAAGAAAACCTGCCAGCAGAACTTACAGTATGTTTATTCTACATAGCTACATTTTGATAAGCAGTCTTTGGTATATATACATGTATGTCTTTAGAACATGGAAGGCTGCAAACATCAACAGTGAAAAGATATTGTGTGCCTATTCTGTCCTTTCCTCCTTAATATCTGTGTGAATGCAAACCCTAACCCAAATGAAAGATGATGATGTATAGAGTCCCTATAAATTGGATAACAAAAGCTAGATAATTACAAACAAAAACTTTTGTCTAGAACACGCTCAGCCTAAAAAAAATAGGTGGAAGTACCTAAGGAAGCCACATCTATGAACCCTTTTTCAACTCTCCCCTATCTGAGAGGTTGCAGTGTATGAACAAGTTTTGAGAGTGACTTAGCATCCCTTTAAGTAGAAGAAAAACTGATAAGGATACTGAATCTAGGGGTATTGTGTAAATTAGTCAACAACTGGTTCTCTTCTATCTCATCACTCAAAGTTGGATAAAGAATGCAGTGGCCGCACCACTCCTGAGTGGAGACGGTGATGCTGGCAGTGGCAGTCTCTGGGCTTTCTGTGGCAAGAGGGACCTGTCATCTGAGGAGCTGGCCAGTGGCAGTGATCATGGCAGCTGGAGGGGAAATACTCTGAGAAGAAGAGTGGGAAAAGTGCCTCTGCTTGCTGCAGAAGAGACTGTGCCAGATCTCACAATGGCAGCTGCTGGAAGGGAGTTGCAGGAGAAAGAAGGCAAGGATGAAGGCAGTGTTGGCTGCCAAGGCAGCAGCCACCACAGCGTTAGAGACTGCAGGCCACCCGGTTATGCTAAGAACCACCACTTCTTTTGCATCAGGGTGATGACTTGGCCAAGTGTTAGCAGGACAGTAGATCTGTGCTGGCATCCTATCTCTCTGAATAGATTTTGTAGGAAAAAGAAAACATCTGGTTTGTGTGATCGGGAACAGACTGGCTAGACTGTACCTCTGGTTAAATCTCTGGGAAAGCTGGCTTGAAGAATATCTTACTGCACTCGCTGCTTTCAGTTTTCTCAGAAAAACCACAAGGGAAAGATCACGCATTGGGCTTCCTGATAATCATTGACAGGAACAGCCAATTGAATTTATGAAATTTCAACAGTGATTTTTGCTTGCTTGTTGCTTTCTAGTCAGCCATGGAGGTTTTTTTCAGGTTCATTGCCTGCCTTAAGGGAGTTTCTGTGCCAGCCTTTCCTCTTAAATTATTGCATAAGAAGGAGGTCCAAATCATGAAATATTTCCTGCATTCGTTCTTAGTGCTTTACTTTCAGGTTCTGATATGGAAAAGTTATTACCTTGTAGAAACCTTGTAGAAGTACAAGCACAAACCATTACAGGTTTTGTATAAAAACGTATACAAAAATAACACAAACCTTCCAGATCTAGGATTAAGATCTGCCAGGCCATTTTTCTGCCCAGTTCCTTCATTAGTCCAATCTTTTCCAACTTGCTACATATTTTCCTTTATTTTGTTAAGATGAATTTACACATTGGTGCGTTCTTAATTGCCTTCACCTGCTGCTAATTTGATATACTAATTTCTTTTTATGCAATTATTTGACCTAGCTAGTTGACATCCTTGAAAAATAACTACTACTCCCAAAGCTATTTGAAGGACAGCAGGATCCAGATGCTTGTTATTTAATAGAGAGGGAGCTACAGTTTGTGGATGGAAGGTTACAGATCAAAGAATGGCCATTATTTTATGGCTGGGAGTCAAAGCTGACATGAATAGTTTTGGCAGGGTGAGAGGACTTGGATGTCTATGAAACCTACCAAGAATAGTTCTGGCTTTGATACCATCCTGAATAGACGTCCAGACCTGAATGTTTTGAAGGCTTTCTTTCACTTTTTGAGGAACAGGACAATGAATAAGTGGGAGGTTTATGTTTGGGCTTTTGATTCCTGAATTAGAGTCCTTTTGGAATATTTCTCATGGTAGCTAGGCCCATGCATAAAAGAAAATTATACAAGATATACTGTATATAATAGTAGCCATTTATTTGATCCTTCAAAAGAAGCCACACATACTTCCTACATACACACACACACACACACACACAGAGTATGTAAGCTCTGTGTGGGTATCTGTATACATACATATACATACATACATATACATACACACCATACAGTATGTATGTATTTCTATCTGTCTATGTATATAAATAAAATCTTTCTCAGGTATACAGCATTTTTGCACTCCCTCCTCTGAAAGGACACAGCATAAACTAATCAAGTTCTTTCAACATGGGTGGGGGGGGGGTCTGTATTTTCTTTTTCCACCAACTGCATTTTTTCTTATCTTGATTCAGAGAACACAGTGCCCTGTCGCCTCAAGAGAACACTAATCCTGCAATGCCTCTTCCCCGTGTCAGTCCCTCGCTGAACCCCAGCATTTCTCCAGGACAGGGTGTACCCCTGCCAACGCCTCTCCCTCCCTCCAATGGTAGCATGTTAACAGCCAACACAAACCACCCATCAGGATCCAGCTTGCATGGCAATAGCAATGCTGCGACCACCCAACCCAATTACGGATGTCCACCTGGAAGCCAGATGGGAGGTAATGTTGCCTTAAGCCAGGGACAAGCTGGTCCTCCGAATAGTACCCATTCTATAAACATCAGTAGCTCTCCAATGAACAGTCCTGGGGTCACCCCGCCACAGTTTATGTCTCCAAGACATCGAGTAAGCCCTGGACTTGTGCATCGGCCCAGAATGCCAAGCAACCCTTTCTCTCCCACTATGCCTTCCACACACTCCCCAGTGGGCATGGTGGGCAGTTGTGGTGGCAGCAGCGCTGTCAGCAACAGGCCATATCCAGGAACCCCATTAAACTCCATGCAGGGATTGACTGAAGGACCTAGCCCTCCGATGGGCTATTCCACACCCCCTCCTGTCCTGCGTCAGTTGAGCAATCAGAACTCCCCCAGCAGAATGAACATACCACCCGTGAAAACCGAGCCAAAAGACAGCAAGGAGATGTCGTCCATTCTTTGCAGCATGGCCCACTCTGACAACAGCTCCAATGACAGCAAGCCCTTGGATTCTAGCTTGCTGCATGGCAGTGACAGACTCTCAGAGGGTGACAGCAAGTGTTTGCAGGCTACCAGCCACAAACTAGTCCAGCTCTTGGCTTCCACGGCCCAGGAGCAGTTACGGCATGTCGATGCAGATACCAGTTGCAAAGAGCCCTTGTCTTGTACGGGTGCATCAGGGACCCCAGCTTCTGGGAATCCTGTGGGCAGTGCATGCCCTTCCTCCCACAGTTCCCTCACAGAGAGACATAAGATCTTACATCGGCTTCTCCAGGAGGGCAGTCCTTCTGATATTGCCACCCTGTCCATGGAGCACGATAAGAAAGATGGGATGCCTGGTGGTACAGCTACTGCTGTTACACCACAGAGTCAGGCTCCAGGAAACCCTGACAACAGGCTGGAAGCAGATGCTGTGAAGAAGAAGGATTCAAAGGACCATCAGCTCCTTCGCTATCTGCTTGACCAGGATGATAAAGAACTAGTATCCAACCCTTCCTTGAGCCTGGAAGATGTGAAGGTGAAAGAAAATACAGAGCAGTTGGATCCTTGTAATGCACCTGTGGGCCCACTGCCTAAGCCCTCTGCTCAAGAGGAAGTGAAGCTACAGCCACAGGGACAGGTGAGTTTTTAGTTCAAACTGGTTTTCTGTTAATACATTTTTCATTTCTTATGAAATTTATTTTCTGCTGCTGCTGTTAATTTATGATTCTCCTTGGCTAAAATTCAGCAATTTACTGAATTCTAAGGAAAAGGTTGATATATTCCAGAGTACCCAGTTTGGCAAGGAATCACAGATTATATCAGGCCCAAACTATATCTGTAGAATGAGGAAGAATATGGTACTGTATATGTATTTCAGAACTCTTGCATGGATCTCCTACACACACAAAAATATAGAGTCTGTAATATTCATATTATGAACATAAGTTCTCTGCAGATTTAGTCTGGAAAAATGAAACAGTGTTCTCACTTTCCTAGCAAGCTCCAACAGGGTTTAGGAAGCATCTATTTTCAAAACTAGAGTTTAAATGGCTAGAATAACCAATAGCAATGGCACTTAGATTTATATACTGCTTTACAGTGCTTTACAGTGCTCTCTAAGTGGTTTACAGAGTCAATATATTGCCCCCAACAATCTGTGTCCTCATTTTACCGTCCGCGGAAGGATGAAAGGCTGAGTCAACTTTTAGCCGGTAAGGATCAAATCCCTGGCAGTCAGCAGAATTAGCCTGCAATATTGCATTCAAAACACTGCACCACCATGGCTCCTAAGCAATTCTATCTCTCAAAGAAATCTCCAGATCTTTATTCCTTTCCTTAAGGCTTCTCCTATCAGAATACACTATTTTAGTTTATTTGTTTTTTAATCAGTCTTTGGAAAACTAAAGCTGTCCTTGTGGGTGCTGGTAGGTCTGGATAATTTGTGAAAACTGCAAAGATTCCATACAGATGGAATCTTCCTAATTCTTTAAAAGGTTTACCTGCTGTTGAAATGAAGTAGTTGTTGAGTAGGAGGAATATATTCTTGAGTAGGAAGCTGGAAGTTTGTATGGGAAAGCCTCTTAGTTTATGCAAGTGGAAAGAAAGAAATTGAGCAGCACCAGATATAGTTTGAAAATGGTGTGGTAACCTCTCTGTTCCTCAAAGAAAAGTGCAGTAATCAGATTCTCCCATCAAAATCTCTTCCTGGTTTTTTTTTTTTTAACAGCTTAATTCAACTCCTGTAATGTGGTTTCTACCTCTGAGCATTCTTGCCAGTCAGTATCAAATGCTATTCTTTTTGGGTTATGGGTTGGCTGCACACAACACCTGTTTTGATCGTATTTACTGGTACAATCCTGGGATTTTGTTCAGTTGAGTGAAGTTCATGTAGTCTACCTATTCACACTTGACAAGATGAGGGATGGACTTGAGGCATTCACATTAGCACAAACCCCTTTTCTTACACTTGACAAAGTATGAGTTAGAGATCCCAAGAATTATTGCAGCTCAAAATGTGAAGGTTTGGGTTTGTGAAGTGTGGAACGTAATCAGCATATTGGTAACAAGACAGAGCCTTGGCATCAGTGTATACATTTGTAAAGGGGAAATAAATTAATAGAAAAATGTTTTTCTAAATGGCTACAAATCATGATAGCTTGGCTGTATTATTTACCTGCAGTATCAGAGGCAGGTATGTCTCTAAATGCCAGTGTTGGGGACTCTTCTCCCCATGCCCACCGTTGAATCTTTAGTTTGTGTTGTGTTTCAGATGAAAAGACCAGAATTGTGGACTGCACACACATTATAATTTGCCAATAATCAGTAACCTTGATGCTGTCTTGGGCCTGGCTAAAATGATTGCCATACCTTTGATTGAGGAAGGGGGCTTCTGTAAAATAAACTCTCAGTTTCAAGGTCAAAATTAAAATAATACATGTTGTGGTTCAGTAGAGACAGTGGCTTTAACACAATATATTACAGACAGAAATGTCTTCTAGATGAAACTTGTGGACAGTAATCATGTATATGTAAGGTAGTTTCTGTAATGAATTGAATAATTTAAGCAAATAGGGTATTCTTTATGTAGTTTCCCTACTGTGCCTGAATACATACAGAGAGAAAGATTGAATTTTAATCTTTAGAAAGATTGGAATCTTTGCAAGGAATGGGAAGGGGAGAATCTTGAATTTATGTGAATGAGACAAAGTTCTTGTATCTCAAGGTCCCTCTTTAGTTTTGTGTGTGCCCCAAAAGAAAGCTTCCATTGCAATCTTATATGGCCAGGACTAGAAACTACAGATTTTTACATTGTCAGTATATTTTGGGACAACACTCAAGCTCCCTGGTAACTGAGAGTTACCCAAAGTTCAGAGATTTTTGGCACATAAGTTCTCAGCTGCTTGGAGTGTGTAAAATTGCTTGATTTGGCTCCGTTTCACATGAGGAGATGGTGCTGAAGAATGCAAAAGAATGTCCAGATTTTTATAATGTTTTATAAATACGAGTAGTTATTGAAAATTGCAGTTCCAATATTGGATAGTATTCCCTCAAATGCACCCCAGCTGAAAATCAAGTAAGTGGTTATTTTCTTTAGAAATATAGTTTTAATTTGTAAGCTGATTTTTTTAAAAAATCTCCAATGGAAGAATGGATGGTGAAAATGATGTGTATTGCTGAGATGGCCAAACTGACAGCTTTAATTAGAGATTAGACATTGTCTAAGTTTAATGCTGATTGGAAATCCCTCATTGACTTTTTGGCATGAAACAGAAAAAAAAATGAAATTATGATATATAATTTTGATAATTAGAAAAATTAGATTATGGCCAAATGTAAGCAATACTGTAAAGATAGAGTAAGAGGTTAATTTATATTTATACTTATAACTGCTTTAAAAGAAAATTGGAAGTCATTTCTTTACACTTATTTTTTTCCAAACTTTTGACTTTATTCTTTTCTTATTTCCTTCTTTTTTCTTCTATCTTCTTCTAAATAGTAGTTTTTATCTTTCATTTTACAAATGTAATAAAGTTATGTAAAAATTATAAGCTGATTTAATTAAGCATATTAGATTTTCAGATTGGGTGCTAATACATTGAATAATTTGAACCTGAAGTTCTTAATTTACATCTGGTAATGACCGACAGCATAACCAATGTGTATTTGTAACTGATATGGGTCCACTGATACCAATATTGAATAAACTTACAGGACATGATTTCTTTAATCACAAAAGTTTTATCTGAGTTTTAAGGGACCAGCAGGCTCTAAGCTAATGATCAGGGGTAGTTTAAATTTCCCAGTAGGCTAGAGATAATGAAAAGGTCTTGGGTGGAAGGGTGTAATTAGGAAAGTGCCAGAGTGTGGAGGAATAAAATGGAATAAACTAAGGTGTTATAACTCATGTTATTCCCCAACCTGCAGGCAGCTATTTTTTTCCAGCCGTCTACCTGGAGTTTTCAGGGTATCAATATGAGGTCGTCTTATTGCAAAAGGTTATGTCTATAAAGCCCTGTCTTTAGATCTGAGAATCCCATCAATTCCCATATCTAAATTGTGTCTCCCTAATAGCTTTTTTCTTTAAAAATTGAAATTATTAGGGTTTCGTTACATTATTTATGAATTTATTAGAAGAACTATCACTAAGCACACATTTCATTTATAAGGCATACGTGTCAAAATAAGCTGAGGCATTATGAAACCATTAAACGCTACCACAGCAAAACTAAACAGAACAGCCTCACACTCAGTATTCCTGGACAAATAACTACACCTTTATGTGATTTTTGAAAGTCTAGCAACATCAGCCTGTAGTGTTGGGTTTCAGTGGGAATAGAGTTTAGAGGCAGATGAAGGCTCCTGAATGGCTCATATTGATTTGGTCTTGGTCCTGCTAGAGAAATATGCAGCAATTTTAATTTGACTTCCTTCCCCCGCCACCCTCCCATTACCTTTGGAAGGCTCTGAAGAAATTGTTCTATCTGCAGATCTGAGGACCCCAGACTGATACGGAGCCAGTCAAGTGGTTGATATGATTGCATTTGTTGCTGGAGTTGGATATTGGATATCCTTTGGATATTGTAAACCTCCCAGCGTCATCGTGTGTGAATTTGGTGGCCAAATGCATTTGTTTAATCAATAAATAAATTTCAAAATATATATGCATGCATTTCTGAGCATAGCAGCACATAGCTATAACTGGCTCCTAATTCTGTCGGATAGGTAAAGCTGTCAGCTTTTCAGACATCTTCCTATCAACTTTTTCTAAGTCCAGCCATTTCTGCATAAAGTACCTTTATTTCACCTTGCCAATAATTTAATCCTTGAAGTGTTTCTGAACGTCCCACCCCACCATTTTTTTTAAAAGGTCCAGATTGCTAATTCAGAGCATACCACTAAAACAACTCTTTTGAGCTATTTTAAGCACAGTCCCTTGGCCCACCACCATAAAATGCCCCAAAATTTTAATTTTTAAAATTAACAGGTGTATATGAGTGTGTACATACATGTGTGTGTGTATTTCTCTGCTTTAACACTGTCCCATTTGGCTGTAGCAGAGTAAGATGGGAACAGGCAATGTAGATAGTGTTTTAACCAACAGCATTTCCTCTTTCTCCATGCTAATAATGAAATACATCTTTCTATCACATTTATTACTCTTTTAGCTGGGTTCTCTCATTTATTCAGTGCTTTAGTTGCAAATGGGTTCCACTTTGGTTAAGTATCTGCTAGCAGTGAAGTATAGCAGTATGAAACAAGGAACCATTGCAGCACCAAACCCAAGCAAAAGGACTAGCATTTTTTTTAAAACCCTCTAATTTTGGTTATCTCTCAAAGGCTCAGTAGCTGACTTATGTTCTTGCTTTCTCCCTTCAGTTTGCATCTGATCTTGAGCAGATGTTGCCTCCGCTGGAAAAGTCACCCCAGTTGCCACCAGGCTTGTGTGGGTCAGAGACTGAAAGTGGGGGCATTACTATCAAGTCGGAGATCCTGAGCCCCTCCCTTCAGCCCAGTACTGCTGCAAGAACTCCTACTGGGATGAGCTGTATGTACTTCTGAATCTTTTAAATATATTCTTAGTAGTGTTTCCTGTGGTTGACAAACTGTATTCCAGCACTGCATGTGCTTAAGTTGTTTAGATGTTGATTAAAAACAAGACAATGAAGTTTTCTATAAATCCAATTATCTGTTCCTTTGTTAAAATCAAATTTCTTTTGATAATGTTTAAGCTGAACCATCTGTTTTTCCATGGGATTTCAAAATTGCTTTTCAAGACAATAAGGCTGATTTCTTGAGGTATGGTGTATTTGGGAAGTATTAATCACTGACTAAAACTCAGGTCATATTAAGATGCTGAAACAGCTATAATTCATTTAAAGATGTATTTATAATAATGGAGTAGCAACCATTTATTTATATATAACGTGGATAGTTTGATTAGAAAGATATGTAAGCTATGTAATCTTACTTTGTTGTTCTTTTATGGATACTGTTTTGCTGGAAGCAAAATATTCCATCACTCAGCAATTCTTTTTCATCCTCAATCCTGTTGTAGAATTATCAGGAGAAAATGAATTGTATGTTATGAAGCCCTTATATTCCACAGAAAAATCAGCTCATGCAACCAAAATTCAGGTCAAGATGTGCTAAGTTGGCACACATCAAAGTACTTAATCCATATTTTTGCCCTCTATGTCCATTAACTTCTCATGCAGTGTGTGCCATGACACTGCTTAGCCCGTATTTGGCATTTTTAAGCTTCTATCTCTTTAATTCTCAGCCACCTAATCTCTCAAAACTTTCTAAATAGTTTCTCTTCTTCAAGACCCCAGTTATGGAATATTAAATATAAGTTTAATCTTTAAGTTCTAAGGTTCAGGAAGAAATATTTCCATTATCAATAATTGGTTTACAGAATTCTCAGTATTATTTTCCTTTGTTTTATAAGTACAGATTTTTGTATGGTGTAGACTCAAGGCAATTAGCAGCCAAATCATAAATATATAAATACTCAGAAAACTGCCAATTAATAAGATTTAAAAACCTTAACTAATGGTGGCCCTCACATCATTAAAACACAAATGCTCTGGAGAGAAGGAGATAATTAAATTAATGATCAGTTTTCAGAACTCTGACAATTTATTTGTGTTGTTAGGTCATCATGGCTATTTGGAACTTCAATGTTCAGAGACAGCTTATTAATATCATTAGCTGTGGAAGTATTATGCTCGTATCTTCTTCATCACTGAGGACTACAAGGTTCCTTTTTTGTTTTTTTGACAACTAGCATAACAAGCTATGGGTCTGCCTGGGACACTCACCATCCTAGTGTTGAACTGAGCTCATATAGTGCTTGTTGGTTTTAGGGTAAAGACCGCTGGCCTTCCAGTTATACGGCAGATACATTATTTAAAACCTGTTTAATATAGCAGTAAAAGGAATTGGACTCGAAGCTGGGAGACTGTGTGTTGTAATCCTGTCTTAGGCATGGAAGCCAGCTGAGTGACTTTAGACCAATTATTCCATCTCTGTCATAGGAAGAAGGCAGTGGTAAACCACTTCTGAAAGTGTTGCCAAGAAAGCTGCATTGACTTATCCATGTAGTTGCCATAACTCATATCTGACCCAAAGGACTCAAATAAAATAAAATGACTTAGTAAGTGTACGAAGCTTTTGGACATGCAGTATATTACTAGGCTGTTTTGCTAGTTGGCCAGCTAGCTTTTAATAATCATGTATGCTCTTTAAAATGGAGAGAGCACAAGAGGGCAGCAAAAAATAAATTTGGTAATGATAAATTGCTTGATGACCTAGAAGTGATCCTTACTTTGCCATTAGCAATGAGGGAAATGTTGAAAGCCTGTATTGAGCAAAATCCTGGCTGGGTGACTTCTTTGTGTCCAATTTTACAGTGCCTTATAACTAAAATATATTAAAAGCCTGTCACAAAAAGTAACTGTCTGCTGGATTTCATACTTATTGAGATGCACTAGCACTGGGCTTGTTGCTAGCTGTAGAAAGAAAAGGGAGAATGCTGCATTAGGAGAACGGGGCTTCCAAGTAAGTTTTATGAACCATAGTGCTCAGGCACAAGGCATATGTCAAAGAGCAGTTATTGCTTTCCCATAATTGCAGAAATTACAAGGTGATTTGAAAAAGCTGTTCATCTCTTGGTTGTCTTAACTAACCATTTCTGCTGTCATTTCTTTGACAGTTTTGTGATGCAAATATAGTAACATGTAGCTCACTCAAGCTTGTTAACCTGTGCACTGAGGGTTTTACTCCACGTGAAGCTTTGAAAAACCCAACTTTTAAAAACTAATTAAAAATCTACAATAGTTTTTATAATGGGATTCATTTATTTTGAGAGATAAAGGTTTTTTTGCTAGATAATTAAGACGATACGAGTCCCAGATAATTAGTATTACAAGGTGGAATGCAATAAGTATTCTTGTTCTTCTTATTAAGTATTGTTGTTCTTCTTATTCTTGTTATTTGTAGGAAGCATGCAAACCTTTGGGTTAACAGATATTTTCTACCTGACAGAATCATCCTGTATTATTTATAAGTTTGCAAATGCTTTGTAAATAGAGAATTAGCTGTTTAGTTTTTTGAATTCTAAGAACATAATTGCCGACATGATTATAGGATTGAAGGTTGAAACATTTTTCTGCAGTTAGAGCTATATAAGAAAATCACTGAATCCAGTTAAATCTCTGATAAATTTTGAAACATTTTAAAAATGAAATTTGGATTTACATATTTCATGCATGTTTTATAAAGTACAATTGGAGGGCTTTCTTAGCAATTGAGGGTAGGTAACTTTTACTAATCAAATTTTAACATTAACATTATCCAGTATTAATTTTTCACAATCCCTTTTCTGAAACACCTAAACAATATTTGAGAATGTTAAAAAAAAAAAAAAAAAAAAGCTGAGGGAAGAAATTCACCTTATTGCTGTTAGAATATTCCTTCCAACTAGCTTCAGCTTGCAGTTTAAATCTATCCCTGGGTTATTATATTGAATACTGAAAATATTATAGGGTTTGATTAAATGTGCAAAGGAATTTTTATTAATTGTTGAGTGGGAAAGAGAGCCCTCTGGTGGTTTGTATAGGAATTCCAGACAGTACAAGAAGAAGCTTTTGACAGTATGGTCATTTTCAGAAGCTGTGCAGTTTTGCACTGTGGATTTTAAAGCTTTTTTTATTAACATTTTTCTTTATGTGGAAAAAAAATTAGGTAAGGTCAAGAGAAGGAGAACATTTGAGCTATCTGTGTGGCTCTAATGCCAACTTATACAACCTTGACCTTCTCTATCTAACATCACTGCTAGTATCTTTCGTTGACCAAAAGCAGGGAAGATTAAAGCAATTTTGTGCTATTCTCTGAACTAAACTTTTCTGTTCTAGCTGTTAATGGTGGGCAGGGAATGCAAACCAGACGGTCCCCATTTGAATTCTGTGATCCAATGGAGCCAGTTCAGCTACGGACAGCACCTTTCCCTGCAACAAATGGCAGCAGCCCTCATCATGGCTTGCCATCAGAACAGGGCAGGGGGGCAGTACCTGGCCCAAGTCCCTTTCAACCGAATACTGGTATGTGCTTTTGCTATGATGAATGTAAACCTCTATTTCAAAGATCTTATCTGTATAAAAAAAAATCCTTTTCCTGATTGCTCTTTCAGTAGATTGACCTATAAAATAATTACTTAGCCTGTCATGCAGTGAAACATGTGACTACATGAGGCTTTGGGCTTCTACTTTATTATTACTAATATTTGTTAAACCTGTATCCTAACTTTCCTCCAGGAGAGCAAGAGCATCCATAGTACTTTTTCCTTCCTGGTGTAATTTGAGCTGAGAGATAGTGATTTGCCCAAAATTGCTCATTGTCTATGGTTGTGAATAGATTTGATCCAAGACTTTCCCAGTCTTTGTTCAATAGCTTAATCATTAGACCATATTGTCCCTCTGTGTCCAAATGCAGTGCCTGGTCATGCTTTCTTGAGCTGATTACCTGAAAGGTTAGGAGAAGGAATTTGCTTTGCATATTGAAGTACAAATGTAATTATCACATGCTTAGCCTACTCAGAAACATTAGTTCTGCTCAGTTGATCTTTCACCTGAAGTAAAGACAGAAGAATGAAGAATAGCCATCTTAACAGTCAGTAGAAAAAGTGTCTTCACTGCAGAATCTAGAAATGTCTTATCCTATCAGCATCCAAGCTCAACACCAAAAGCAGCATTACAGAATATTTAGGAGGAAATTTTGAGCATTCATCTTAAAACCCCTCCTTCTGCTTATGTGAAATACTGCCATACCCTGGAGTCTCTCACAGATAATGATCTCCCATTTTTATCTTATGCAGTTAAGATCCTCCTATTGAGCTCCTGTAGGTTAAGTACAATATTCATGGAACTGCTACATGAGGAAAATGTATCAAGCATTTCAAGATGTACAGCAACACAGTTTCTGGCAAATGCTCTAAGAAATCCAAGATACTCACAAAAAAACCTCCCAAAGTTTCCATAGTACCAATGAAGGAGAATATTTGTAGCTCAGGGTTGAAATGAGGGGTCCTTGGTGCCCTCTCAGCTTGCTTTGTTTTCTTGCAGGCATTTCATTACCCTAACTAGGTAACATCATCAGGGCTAGTAAGGAGTGCTGTTTGCTGTCAGTTTATATTCTGGTGTCTTGCCTGTCTAGGTGGGTGGGGGTGGTCTTAGGGATTCTTTGGTTGGGCTGTTTACTAATGGCTCTTTGGCAGTTTCTTCACTGGGGTATTGCTTACTTGATTGTTGGTCTGAAGTTGATAAACTGACAGCAAATCCCACTCCTTACTAACACTGATGATGTTACCTAGTTAGGGTAATGAAACGTCTGCAAGAAAACAAGCAAGCTCAGAGAGCACCATGGACCCCTAGTTTCCATAGTCTTCAAATTCCCCCCAAATCCTATGAAACATTTGCAGTCTCAGATCTTGTGCAAGAAATCGTCCTCATGCCTTAATTTTATCTATAGTTTTGATATTATATTTCATATATGCAGCTTTTTTCTAATGAACAAATAAGATAATTCCTAATACATGGAATACTAGGGTAATATTTGTGATCAGATACGTGCCATGAAATACATGCAAATTTCAGTTCCCTGAAATAAAAAAGGGAGGGTGTGCCTTGTTTATAGCAGAGAACTGATTGGCTGAGGGAACATGGCCATCAATGATACAGTTTGATTGTATTTGAATGAATGTTCTGGAAGGACTGTGATTTGATCTGTTGCCCACTCGGATCTGTTGCTAGCTGCATTTCTAGTATGGATGGTCAGCTCCCTTGGCGTCCCCATCTGGAGCAATACTTTCCTCAGACATAATCAGCCATGCTACGATTGTTGCCAGCAATTTCTTTATTTTCCAGTTGCCAAGCAACCCTTAAGAATACTTCACCGCTGCTGCACAGCTAGTTCAAGAATGAAATAAACTCTTGCAGGTTGACTTTTCTCTCTATTCTGTGATTGTGTTTAGTCACAAGTCTTGCACTATAGGCCATGTCCTTCTAATATGTTGTACAACAATTTCTATCATCCAAGACAGGGTGGCAATTTAAGTTCAATGCACCTGGAGCATTCTAGCCTGGGAAAAATGGAGATGTGTTTTAGCTTAAGGACTATGCTTGTTTATTGTCGAGCTACAGCAAATAGCCCTTAATGCTCTCATGGCCAAGTTAGTCGAGAGTTTCACTGGTCTAGAGAGACAGCCACTGGAACTCTCAGGACCAACCAAATGAATACATCTGGACTTCATTCTGCTCCATATTTTCAACTTACAGTGAGCTTGGCTGAAAACACATGGGAATAAAAGTTTAATTAAATAATGGTCTGAATAGCCTCATTGTCCTCATCTTTAGACATATGTATTTTAGATATGGGTATCTTTTAAGTGTGCGTATTTTGAAAGTCTTCAATTTAAAGGT
The DNA here is from genome assembly GCF_001527695.2 of Protobothrops mucrosquamatus. Taxonomy (NCBI): domain Eukaryota; kingdom Metazoa; phylum Chordata; class Lepidosauria; order Squamata; family Viperidae; genus Protobothrops; species Protobothrops mucrosquamatus. The sequence goes on along the minus strand of NW_015386492.1, from coordinate 760,931 downwards.
TTTTTTAAAAAAGTTGCTGCTTCCTACCTCATGTCCTAAAGCTGTTATTTTATTCCTTCAGCACCCATTTTCCTACTTGAAGATCCAGGAGATGTTTGCCAGAGTTGCAAAAGTATTTATTCTCACAATAGTAACTTTAGACAGGCTGTCATGAAACCATAAAGGAGGTTGGATTTTGGAAGCCCAGTGAGCTGATTGAGGGTGCTACAGGTGCATTATTAATCATCATGCACCTCTGGCTTTTGAGTACTACATCTGAAGCTTTTACCACTGTGAAGATGGTTCCAGTCAGTCCTTTCCTTATAATTTAGGGGAGGGATCCTCCTGATCCTAACTTTCACTATCATTGTGACCTCTTAATGTGCCACCATTATATGTACCAAGTATTTTCAGGTGAAAAGCACCTTTGAATTTGATAGAGGGTCGCTGTCTTTGAGGATACCCATAGAGCACTGTGAGGGGCCCCAATGGAAGATACATCAAGAACTGATAGACACCGTGTTGCAAGGAATCCCAAGGAGCATCTTCCTTGCTGTGAGCCAGACCATATAGGGCCAAGAGTGTTTTGTGGTTCTCATGCATACCCCAAGCCATAGAACTACCATCTTCCCATTACAGAAACTATGAACTGTTACTGGGAGGTACTGCTACTCAGGCAGATAATTGTTTGAATGTTGCTTAGAATAGTGGATTGCCTCCTTACTGGTCTGCATCAAACAGTCTTATACAATAGAACATTTGTATATCTTAATCCAGTTTTCCTTATGAGCAAGCTCCAGCCTAGGTGCACTCACCTCCTTTTGTCCCATTTTATGACCTGATCAAACTAGTGTGTTCTTCTTGTTCCTCAAATGATAAATACTTTTGTCTCCCAGGATTGCCTGAACTGGAATTGGGAGTCACTGAGCATCAATTTGGGCAGCCAGCCATGGGAGAGCAGATCCCGTGGGCAGATCATTCCATAGCTTCCATCAACAGAGGACCTATGACTAAACCAGATGAGTAAGTATAGGGATGTTTTCCCTTGATCATTGGATATCCCAGACAGTCATATGAGAAGTTTAAAAGTCATCTAAAGATTTTTTTCTCCATTTGCGGTATTGATATGGAGAACAGTCCCAAATGCATATGTTTGTGCATGTACACACAAAAACATACATATATACATACCTAGTGCATTTTTTTAAATCAAGAAACAGTAGGAACCATAAAACTGCATTTATTTTTCACTTCTGTTCAGTGAAAAAGAAATGAAAGAATATGGATTAAGTGTGCCTTCACTGGGGAAAACTCCGGACTCATAAGGATGATGAGGCTATATTTCATACAAATGTGAAGTCTTGACATTCATCTCACTATCTCTCAGGTTGCAGACAGCAAGAGACTCCCTCATTTTCCTTTGATTAAGAGAGCAGCCCTTCAAAAGATCTTCTTGTGTAAGACAGCAACTTCTTTTAAGATGTTGTCTTTCAGTCTTCATCAGGCATTTATTTCTGGTCAAAGTCCAGCCAGGGAAAAGTTTGTGCCTTAGACAACATGGTTCCTTTGTCAAGTCTGAAAAGATGCTGTCTCAAGGTGCCAGCCCTTAGGTATTTCTGATGGTTCATCCAAGGAAGTTGTTAATAATAATAATAATAATAATAATAATAATAATAATAATAATAATAATAATAATAATAATAATAATAATAATAATAATAATAATAATAATAATAAAGTTGGAAGGGACCTTGGAGGTCATCAAGTCCAACACCCTGCTCAGGCAGGTAACCCTACACCATTTCGGACAAATGGCTGTCCAGTCTCTTCTTAAAAACTTCCAGTATTGGAGCATTCACCGCTTCTGGAGGCAGGTTGTTCCACTGGTTAATTGTTCTAACTGTCAGTTAAGAATCTCAGAATTAAATCTCAAGTTCAGAAAATCTCAGCACCTTACTTTACTTGGATTCTTCTGCATAGCCCCCTAACTGAAGCAAAAATGTATCTGGTCACTGTTTTTTATTCCATGAGATTGCCTTTGTCTCATCTTCAGCCTACAGCTAAGGCAGCTTAAAACTTATCTTGAGTTATTACAATTTTTAAAATAGAGTTTTCCTTCTTTTCCTGGCAATACTTTTTTTTTGCCATGATCACATGTTTCATTGACAATGTGGTTGATTGTACAGTCAGGAATTAGTTTCTCCCAGCTTCTACAGGTCACTTTTGGCCTGCAGGCATGCCCTCTCTCCTCAGTCATTCAGGAACACCCTTCAGTAATTCATTTGGCAGCAGAAGAGACTAAACACCTGACCTCAGCAGGGGCATTTGCCCTCTTAATAGCTGAAGACCATTTTCTGAAACAGTTGTCAGGTTTTATTAGGTCTTATGTGGACTCCTTACAGAAACAGGTTCGGTGCTTATTATTTGAAGAAGTGCTAAACCTATTGTTTTTTAAGCGTGGGTTCTAGCATCCTTTGGAAAGGAAGTGCTCTTTGGGAAGAGAAATGAAGTGACATAATTCACTAATCACTTTCTTTAACTTGTCCCACACTAAAGCACTAAGGCCAGCACCCTCACCAGCCTCATTTTTGAGACAGCATAACAATTGGTAATGAGGTAATTTTTCTTTGAGTTCATGGGCTAAAGGATAGCTGTTTAATATAGTTGTAAGACTTTTCAGTTAAGATATAGTCATTCAACTCTTTTACACTACACCATCTAGTGCAGGGGTCCTCAACCTTGGCAACTTTAAGACTTGTGGACTTCAACTCCCAGAATTCCTGGTTGAGGAATTCTGGGAGTTGAAGTCCACAAGTCTTAAAGTTGCCAAGGTTGAGGACCCGTTATCTCTAATGACATAAAATTGCCCAAAGAATCCCTAAAAGACTGCTTCCATAAAATAATAATTAATTTGGGATGTGGCACTGGGAAATGATGAGGTGTATTTTTGTCTAATTGCTACTGTCCGTGCTCCACCCTCTTCCTTATTATCCCCTCTCTTCCAATAACCTTGAGTGAAGTCCTTATTTAAAATAAAGCGCTGCAGAAAGCACTCAAGCCATTTTTATAAGTCTAACGGGAAATTCTGTGGAAGCTAACATAAGTCTTGGCAGAATGTTAGTTTAGGCAATAATCCTAGGGGAAGACAGAAATCTCTCTTGCTACAACTCTTTGCCTCCAGCTGTCCTGTCTCATTTTCCTAAATACATGCAACATGCTATTTTAGAATGGGCGAGGAGTTACCGCCTGCCAGGAAGAACCCAAATGCACGAGCTCTGAGTGAAAGAGGATTCAGTTACAGGTTCTTGGCCTCCTGCCCCAGTTTTCCATTGGATAAATTGCCTCATAGCCAAAGTGGAACTTGAAACATGAAGCTTTCCTCATCCTATTTGTCATTAATGAAATCTTCCTTTTTTCCTTCCTTCCTTCCTTCCTTGATTGTTCCTTATTGCAAAAGAGATGCTGAACAGGATCAGGGCAGGTTTCTGTCTTCTATCAAGATCTCCTGCAAAGTGTCATTCAGAGGATTTTAGGGATCTAACTGAAGAAGTAGAATTCTTTTTCTCTCTGTTTTTTAGTGGGGGAGAGGGGGAGGGGAGGTTGTATAACTGGGGAGGGTGGGGGAAATGAAGCATCCTGTTCCTCTGGTAACAAATCCAGCCTTTGATTTCTTTACCACTTACTTTCATTAACCTTCTTCTGCTGTCTTTAATTTCTTACGTAAATTAGATTTTGAGCCCTTTTAGAATACGAATGGAAGATCGAAATGCCTGTTTTGTTTTGTTCTGAGCCAATAAGAAAGAGTGGTCTATAAAATATAAATGAATAGTTAGCTTGAATAGCTCAGTAGCCTCAGGGTAAGGGAAACTTCATTATACAGTGGGACATTCTCCACTGTGTGTGTCTTGGCTTTGTTGTTCAAATAGTCTGCAATTGTTTGCTCTTTGAGCCTGTTTCTGGCAATGATATATTGAAGTCTTTGTTGTTTAAGTACTCCTGCAAAGAGTGTAGAATGGGCTGCTAAACTAAAAATCTCTTCCACCTACCCAACACTTCTGGATACAGTACACACTTTTTTAAAAAAAATCTAAAACTGCATATACAAGTTTCACACAAAACTAAGATTCTGGGATTGCTGGCTGACATAATCTAACTTTTCATAAATCTGTAGTTTTATTTTTGGGACGAGTCTTTCTGACAACTTCCAGGTCATTAGGAAAACCAGAGGGATGTGATGCTGCGAAGATGACTGAATGGAAATTTTGTATCTTCTTGTATTAAACCCCTAAATAAATATTCATTACATGAAAATACAGCTTTCCTGAATCACAGCAAATCCTACAAGCAGGGCACAAACTTCCTATTCTTATTTGCTTCTCCCATAATTTGTATTTTAAAATTAACAACCTTTGTAAATAGATATTCCAGTGGAATTAGTTGTTGCATGAATAGTCTACCTACCTCTCCTTAGGCAGTTCAAGATATGTAGAACCACCCTTGTTTTATCCTCACAACTCCCATGACAAGGTAGTTTAGAGATAATGATTGGCACAAATCACCCAGGTGGGTTTTACAATCACATGGGGATTTGAATCCAGATCTCCCCAATTCCAATCCATCTCTCTATGCAATGTCTGTCTAGCTGTTCCTGAGAATAAATGGATTTGTTGAAGCTAGCATCATCTCATCTTTATATCATGAATTAGCATAGCAACTGCTTAGTGCCTTTTCCAGCAATTATTACATGGTATCAGAAGAATAGGAACTTTGAATGGCTTCTCTTCCAACCCCCCCGACTTCCTTGTGATCACTGGACGTGCTGCAGAAAATCGGAGAAAATGGCTTCAGCCATTTCATTTGTACCTTGGACATGAGCGGGGAAAAAGAGAGGCTACAATGCACTTTGTTTTGCATTTTGTTATATAGAGGCTCGAGAGATAGGTTTATTTATTTATTTTATTTAGAAATTTTCTATTGTCACCTGCTCGCACATGGCAACTCAAGGCGGCTTACACGGATATGCCCATATGAAAGTGCAGTGTTTTTGTCATGTCCCAAGTCAAATATCCAAAGAGATTGGAGAGCTTTCATCTGTCTTTGTTGACATTCTTACAGCCAGTGCATCACTTCTCAGCTGGATGAGCTCTTATGCCCTCCCACCACCCCAGAAGGAAGAAATGACGAAAAAGCCCTTTTGGAACAACTGGTGTCCTTCCTGAGTGGCAAAGATGAAAATGAATTGGCAGAACTGGATCGAGCTCTTGGCATTGACAAACTGGTCCAGGTAGTGAGCTGCTCAATCTACTTCTATATTTTAAGGCCTGATCTTATGTAACAAATAAGTGTTTTTTCCAGAATTGGGAGTTTTGGAAGGGCTGGAATGGAGAATTGTATTAGAAAGAGTGCAATGATAAATGTGAGCACACACTAAAAAACAGAGTAAAATGCCTCTCTAATATATGTTCTCTTATGTTGAGGAACATTGCCTATCAAAAGCTCCTTTTAAGTTTTTTTTTTTTTACTTATCCTTTCTTATTGTTTATTTTAAATACTTATTATTAACCCCATTAAAAAGCCTGGCATTGTCTACAGTAAAAAAAGACATTCAATTATTAAAACAATTAACAAAAATTTACATCAAGTGAATAGTGTAAAAAAACAAAATAAATTTGATGGGATGAACATTAAAACAGTAACAGAGGAATAGAAAATTTAAAAAAACACAGCGTTTAACCTGTCTTTAAAAATCCGAGAGGTTAAAATAAAACTTCATCTAGTTTGAAAAGAAACCCAATAAAAATCCCACCAGGGGTGTCTCATTGGAAGAAGACATTCCAAAGGGGAGATGGGCTTCCATTGAAAAGCCACTACCCCTTTGCTTACTGCACTGGGACCAAGCCTCCAAATATGTCTTCAAAGCATAGGCAGGAATACATAGAAATACGAGTTTGTTCAGGTATTGCGAATCCTCGCTGGGAAAGGCTTTACAGGTTAAATTCAACACCTTGAATTGGGATCAAAAACAAATTTTGCAGCCAATGAAAATCATAACTGGTGTGATGGATTCTTTCTTTCTATCGCAGAATGCTGATTCTCTGAAAGTAAAAAGTGAAATGTTTTAACCTGGGCAGCTGTAACATTGAAGTGCCTTTCATAGGTAGCATTGTCTAAAACCCAACTGCCAATCAGAATGCTCCTGGGAAAGAAAAAAGCATTACATCTTATATAAATTCATGGCCTTGGTGCACGAAGTATTACAATTACGGGAGCTAGTCCTTGATTTACGTCCAGTCTCTTAGCAACTGTTTGAAGTTACAACAGAACCCTGAAAAAGTACCTACAACCTGGATCTAAACCCTTCCCCTCAATGGTCACATGCTTGGCAGCTACCCACATGTATGGCCATTTACGGCAGCCCCTCAATCACATGACCATGATTTAGGGCATTTTTGTTGAAAATCAGCATGTACTTTCAATTTGCAAGAAAAATGCCCCATAGCAAACAAGAAGTTCATTTAATCACCAGATTTGCTTAATGATCACGGCATTCTTTTTACAACTGCCATTTATGCTTAATGACTGCTGTGTAAAAAGGTCATACAACTGGGTTCATTGTGTGATGATCTGTTTACAATTGTTACAACTTATAAGCATAAATTGGCAGGGTTCGTTAACAATCATACGTTGAGGACTATCTGTAGTCTAGAAAGATCATGTGTGTTGACAATTTATAGCAATGCAGTTATAAATTCCAAAGGTGGTCGTATTTAGGTCCAAAGTTTGTCTATGGTCACATACATACTACATTACAAACTAATTTCTGTATTTTTGTGCTGGTTGGAACCTCTGTGTAATATACTTTTGAAAATAACCTGTCTACTAATCCTTCACCTGGTTCCATTTCAGGCCTAATGGCAGTGATCATCTTTGCTATGTATGTTTGTTTATTATTGTTTTATTTATTTGGGGTTTTATTTTGTTGCTTGTAAAATAAAGTTATCCAACATGTGCATATTCATTCATAATCACTAAGAGTGTAAAACTATTTGGGATTGTAGCTGCTAGGGAAGGTTAAATCTCCATCTTAAAGGGAACTGCAGTAAAAGAAGAAAAAGGTAAAACAGTTGTTGGTGACATGGGGTGTGTGGAGAGTACAGTAATAAACAATTCTCTTGTTTTTGCTAGAAAGCCAGACTGCAGGGGAGAAAAAAGATAGTCACATTTATCTAAGTATCAAAACATAGCATTACATTGTTGTAAGCTGCCTAGAGTAGCCTATGGCAAGATAGGCAGCAAACCTAGAAGCGACCTGGAACTAAGGAGAAACTTCCTGACAGTTAGAACTATTAACCAGTGGAACAACCTGCCTCCAGAAGTGGTGAATGCTCCAACACTGGAAGTTTTAAAGAAGAAACTGGACAGCCATTTGTTCGAAATGGTATAAGGTTACCTGCCTGAGCAGGGGGTTGGACTTGATGACCTCCAAGGTCCCTTCCAACTTTATTATTATTA
>NW_015386492.1:752142-753386 GCF_001527695.2 Protobothrops mucrosquamatus | reverse complement strand
AAAAAAAAATCTATTACAATAGAAATTATAATCTCTCTCAGCCATGATCCCAAACCCTGTATAATTGGCAGTGATTATGAATAGGTATGCATGTGCTGGGGAGGACGAGTTCACAGTCAACAAAATAAATTAATACATAGGAAAGCCAATCTCACAGCTTCCTAATTCACCTATTAGCTATTCTACTGCTTTGTTGTTGTTGGTATTCAGTCGCTAAGTCATGTCCAACTCTTTGTGACCCCCATGGACCATAGAACTTGTCCTTCATTGTCTCCCGTGGTTTGTCCAAGTTCATGTACATTGTGTTGATGACACTTATCTGTTCATATCATCCTCTGCTGTCCCCTTCTCCTTTTGCCTTCAATCTTTTCCAACATCGGGGTCTTTTCCAATGAATTCTACACTGGATAAAATGTAAGAAATTGCATTTTTTTTAAAAAACATCAGTGTCCTCTAAACACGGAGCAACCTGTAGGGTGTTTTGGCTCTGCTTAAAGGGATTTGTCTTCTTTCCCTGTTTTGTTTGTGGCGGAGAAGAAGGGCTATAAACTATTTCACATACCTAAAATATTTAATTGTTTAATTATTAGGGTGATTTTTTTTTAATCCATGCATTATGTTTTTCTCTTTTGGGGTTATTTTCTCTTCCCTTTTTAACTATGTAAGCTGCCCAGAGTAATTTTGGAGTTGGACAGCCTTCTAAATTTAAATACTTACAAACATACATATAAAGCTTACCATGTTGTTGTATTCTTGAATTTGCTTTTAATACAAAGCTAATGTCCCAGAAATGCATTTGGAATTCTGCTGAAACTCAGAAATTTCACCTCATTTCTTAAACAGGGAGGGGGCCTAGAAGCACTGACAGAGAGGTTCCAGCCACAGCAAGTAATACCACCACCAACTCTTGTGATGGATCAGAAACCCGGCATGTACCCTCACCCTTATCCCTCGGCTTCCCCCACTGCCAACCTTCCTGGGCCTTTCCCAGGCATCATGAGGCAGAAACAATCCTTTGGACCTATGTCAGTCCAGGTCCCATCACCTCGTGGGGCTTTCCCTGCTGTGGGGATGCAGCCGCGACAGGCACTCAGTAGGCCTCCAACAGCTCCAAATCAGTTGCGACTGCAGTTACAACAGCGTCTACAAGGGCAACAGCAGGTGAGTCCAGTCTCAGCTTGTCTGGTTATTGCCCATTGTGTCCTGGCCAAGCTGAAGTAATTGCCTATCTCTTGATAGCCCTC
>NW_015386492.1:742508-749680 GCF_001527695.2 Protobothrops mucrosquamatus | reverse complement strand
TCCCTTGACTCTGCTGGCAAAGAGGGGAAGAGAACCTGTGGCTCAGTGGCTAAATCACTGCCTAGTATGTATAACTTTCCAGGTTCGAATCCCATAAAGGGTATGGCTAACTGATGAAGGCAAAAAAGCCAGAAATGGTCCATCTTAGTCTCCCAATTTAATTCTTTACTCTTTGTCAGAAAAAAGAAATTTGGATATAAAAATATTTCGCAGTTGCAACTTGAGCCTGCTCTATGCCCCTAGTTGGGGGCGGCAAGGCAAGAGATACTGTAAAAAGAGTAAAACTGCAGTATGGCAGTTGAAAATGTCAAGGTGTTCACAATCAGACCGATCTGTCTGAACTCCCTATAGATAGATAGATAGATAGATAGATAGATAGATAGATAGATAGATAGATAGATAGATAGATAGATAGATAGATGATTGATAGATAGATAGATAGATAGATAGATAGATAGATAGATAGATAGATAGATAGATAGATAGATAGATAGATAGATAGATAGGTGTCAACATCCTAGCCCAGAGTCCTTGTTAGCAAAGTTTAGGACACACTTCTGCAACTTGACAGTCCCATCCCACCTCTTGTGTTGGATTACAGGAAGTCCTTGATTTACAACAGTTCATTTGGTGACCATTCAAAGTTACATCAGCACTGGAAAAAGTGACTTATGACCATTTTTTCACACTTATGACTATTGTGGCATTCCCCATGATCATGTGATCAAAATTCAAATGCTTGGCAACTGGTTCATATTTATGACCTTGCTGTGTCCCAAAATTATGTAATCCCCTTTTGCAAAGTCAAAGGGGAAGCCAGATTCACTTAACAATTGTGTTACTAACTTAACAACTGCAGTGATTGACTTAACAACTGTGGCAAGAAAGGTCATCAAATGGGGCAAAACTCACTTAACAAATGTCTCGCTCAGCAACATAAATTTTGGGGTCAGTTGTGGTCATAGGTGGAGGACTACCTGTACTCTCTTGTCCCTAGTCAACATAGCTGTTGTGGACATAGATGGAGAGCACCTGGCTAGATCACAAACATAGATTTTCAAAACAAGCTGTATGGAGAAGAGACAGTCTTGAGAGCAATAAACTATTGGATTATAAAAGAATGAATGAGCATAGTGATAGAGACCAAAAGAGCTGTTCTTCTAGACAAGCAGAAGTAGGAACAGCTGATGCTTCTCCACTCCCTCTTTTTTTCAAGCTAACAACTGCACTAAAAATCGGAAAGCTGGAATTCTTTAGATCAGGGGTTCTTAACCTTGGGAACTTTAAGACTTGTGGACTTCAATTCCCAGAATTCCTCAGCCAGCTTTGCTGACTGAGGAATTCTGGGAGTTGAAGTCCACAAGTCTTAAAGTTGCCAAGGTTGAGAACCCCTGCTTTAGATTATAACTGGAAAAGGAGAGACCCCTCCTGGGGTCAGGGATGTCAAATGACAGACCAGAAGATCATTGTTCATATTCTTTTGTCTTTACCAGAGAAGAACTATGTTCCTTCTCCTTCAATAATGAGAGGAGTTGATTAATGGCTTGGGTCTATTATTCTTGCTATGTTTCCAGATATCATTGATTTATATTTTCTAATCTCCCTAAGGAGTTGATGAGATCTATAATATATTAAATCTCTATGGGTACATAGTTAAATGATAAAATCCCATGCTTATAACAAGCCTAATGATATAATAAAGGAGCTTTTCATAAGTGTCCTTGAGCAGAGCATAATAGCAATTGCAGTTCCCATATTCCACGTCCTGCACACAAGTATATTATCTCCATACCTGGAACCTCCATTTAACCATAGTGTTTAACGACCATTCCTATTCTGTTATGGCAAAATCCAGGTAATTAAGTGGTTTTAAACAGTGCATGAATGAGTAAGTGATTGTGAATAAGAAAAATAGCCATGGAATAATATGTATACTTCTGTTGTTTGACTCACTTAGTTGAGCTGTTTTGATGATTCTGTGCAGCAGTTTTATGCTTGTACATACAAACTAATAGGTACTACATTGCTACTATTGGTTCCCCTTTCTCTGCACTTTTGCATAAAGAGGTGTGAGAAATGGTGGAAAACAGAGTATTGAGGAATGTGAATAGTGAGAGCTTTGTGAAAGCTCCTTAACAAAAACACTTGATATGTCCAACCTTTTGAGGAGGTGGCTTTTCACCTGAATACCACCACTATTGTGTTTTCTTCTTCCTCTTCAGCCCCCTCTGAATGCACAGATGTTGGCTCAGCGTCATCGTGAACTTTACAGCCAGCAGCATCGACAGAGGCAACTCATGCAGCAGAGAGCCATGCTGATGAGACAGCAGCAAAGCTTTGGGAGCAATCTTCCTCCCTCAGCTGGGGTTCCGGTGCAGCTGACAGCTGGGCGCCTTCCCCAGGGTCCCCCACAGCAATTCCCTTTCCCCCCCAACTATGGTACGAATCCTGGAAACCCCCCTACATCCACCAGCCCTTTCTCCCAGCTGGCACCAAACCCCGAAGTGGCATTGGCCAATCGTAGCAACATGGTGAACAGGGGGATGATGGGAAGCGTCGGAGGACAGTTTGGCTCTAATATGAACCCACAGATGCAACAGAACATATTCCAGTATTCCGGATCAGGTGTGTCTCAGTCTGTATCTTTTAAGGAAAGTTTGCTCCGTTGTGACTTGCTGAATGTTGGGAAAGGTGATACTTCAGTTAGTTGACACAATTTCAGAATGTGAGGATTCGGACATGTTCAGAGGCTTCTGGGTAAACATAGAGGTGTTTTTCCAGAAAGTTAAAAATGATTTAAAAGAGAGGCATAATAGTATCTGCTTGTTCCCTGTAGTCTCTTGTGAAACACACTTAGGGTATGTGTAGTACTTGACAGTCCTGCAGAACCCATTAGATGAGAAGCGATACTGAATTCTGAAATGGAGATGTATAACTTGAAGCTACATCTAGCAATAGCACTTAGACTTATATACCACTTCACAGTGCTTTACAGCAGGGGTCTCCAACCTTGGCCACTTTATGACTTGTGGACTCCAACTCCCAGAATTCTTCAGCCAGCATGGCTGCTTTACAGCCCTCTTTAAGTGGTTTACAGAGTCAGCATATTGCCCCCAACAATCTGGGCCCTCATTTTATCAACCTCAGGAGGACAGAAGGCTGAGACAACCTTGAGCCAGTCAGGATCGAACTGCTGGCAGTGAACAGAATTAGCCTGCAATACTGCATTCTAACCACTGCGCCACCACGGCTCCTGTAGATCCCCAAATCCTTGTGTGTGATACCCATAGCCACTCCAAAACCTGCAACGTATTCCAAAACCTGCAGCATATTGTCATCTTAAATGGAACACAAGGGAGAAATATAAAATCTTATGAATTTTATTTAATTTGGCTTACATGAAAGTACATTTAATTAATTACATTTAATTAAAGCTGACAAATCTCTCAAAAGTGAAAATAGAGCTCTTTGTCTAAAAAGTTGCATACTTGTGATTTAAATGAATATCTTCACCATCTCCACCCCACTCCAGAATGCTTGCGCCTCTCAACCTCTTGTTATTGTTAATGGGTAGCTACTTGTGTTTCAAGCTTCAATTCTAATCCAACACTGATTTGAATAAATGAAGTTTACGGCATAAAATATTGTGGTTGTCATCGTCCTGTGAATTAACCCAGTTACCTTTTGTTGTTGTTTCATTTCAGGAATGGGTCAGCAAGGTGAAGCACCTTTTGCCCCATCACTCAGTCCTAGTAGTCCCTTGATGTCCCCTCAGATCCCTCCATCTCAGAGCCCCATGCTGCAGTCTGCCCCACCCACACCTGGGTATCAGTCACCTGATATGAAGACCTGGCAGCAAGGAACTATGGGGAACAACACGTAAGCCTAATTCTCAAATGCAGATGCTCGTAGTTTAACCTTTAATACCAACTTTTTTGATATCTTTTGACCAGACACCCCTGCCTGCTCAATAGTTAGACAACTTAGAATTTGCAGTGAGGATGATGAAGGTGATGAACTACCTTGATGCTCCATTCCTCAGAGTACACAGTTGACAATCCTTGAAACCTGTAATCAACTATACTTAGATCCACTTTATTATTGGTTTCCTGGTATTCCTTCAAATATTTTTAGGCTGGACTGGTCAGATTACTGTTATTAACATTTTCTAGATGGTGTCATATCATTCACAAATGATTTTCCTGTCTTCTTTTTCAAAATTATTTATTCAAGGTAGGAAAACATTTGAAATCATCATTTCAGATAGATCATAGCAAATCTGTTTTGGATGGACCGGCTAGTTTTGCTCTTCTGAACTGGTGCAGAAGGATTGAGAATAATATGTAATTTGTCTGCTGTACAATTTAACATGTTTTTGAAATTAAGCTGGTTTCGAAAGAAACCTATCCCAGTATGTAATTCCTGTTCCTCATTCTTTCAAATGCAGTGTATACGGCCAGGCTGGGCAGACTCAGCCCTCCTCAGCTCAACAGGGAATGTATAACAACATGAGCATCACAGTCTCCATGGCTGGAGGAAATGCCAGTGCCCAAAATATGAATCCAATGGCTGGGCAAATGCCAATGAACTCATTGCAGATGCCTGGCATGAACCAGCTATGTTCTGAGCAGGTCAGTGTATCCAGATGTGTCTCCTTTCCTCTCCTGTGGACTTAGCCAAAGAGTCGTCTCAAAATATTAGCCCTTAGTAAGACCACACTTGGAATGCTACATCTAGTTTTCGTCATCAATTTTAAAAAAGATGTAGAAACTCTGGAAAGAAAAAGAGCAGAAAAGAGCAACAAAGATGATTAGGGGGCTGGTGGCTAAAACATATGAAGAACGGTTGCAGGAATTGGGCTTATCTATTCTAGTGAAAAGAAGGATTAGGGATGACATGATAGCAGTGTTCAATATTTGAGAGGCTGCCACAAAGAGGAGGGGGTCAACCTATTTTCTAAAGCACCAGAATGGATGGAAACTAATCAAGAGAGAAGCAACTTAGAACTAAGGAGAAATTTCCTAACAGTGAAAACAATCAACCAGTGGAATTGCTTGCCTTCAAAAGTTGTGGATGCTCCATCACTAGAGGCTTTTAAGAAGAGACTGGACAGCCACTTGTCTGGAATGGTATAATTAGCATATACTGGTTTTTAGCCTTGGAAATCTGACCCTTGTACACTTCTACCCCTTGCTGTCTCCTATTCCTTACTGTAAAGTTTTTTGAAGTTCAAGATAGCAGATCCAGTTCTGCTGAAGAATTTAGTAGATTTCAAGATGACATGACATGACATGAATGTAAATGTTCTAAGGTTTTGCAGGTTTTGCCTCAAAGCATATCTTAAATCTAAGCTGAGGGTAAAAAAAAAAAAAAAAAGCTTAGTTTATACATTAGGAATTCAGAGTTCACATTTGAAGATTTAAGGTGCTCTTAGTCTTTGTCAAGCTTGTAAAGCAAAGGTATAATCTGCCCAGCAGATTTACTCAGGTTGTGCTTCCCTTCCATATTCCGCATATGCCTATAAACAGCAGTGAGCCATGCTTAAGTTGTTTAACCCCCACTAAGTTGTTTAACTGCCTAAAATCACTTCAAACAGTGACATGGACAGCATATAAATTTAATAATAAATAAATAGATGAGCCAAAATGCTTTTAAAGACAAAGGACTCCTGCCTTGGAAAAGAGTTGGACTTGAAGATTTCCAAGGTCCCCTCCAGCCTTCTGATTCTATTATTCTAAAGACCTCCAGGTTGTTTCCTCTCCACTATTTTGCGTATTTTGACAGTTTTTGTAAGCTGCTTAGAGTTGGCCAGTTTGATGGGGCATAAAATCACAATAATAAATACATGAGTAAGCTGAGAGCTGAGGAGCTGATGGTATTTAAAACAGGAACCATTTGGAACAAGCCTGATCAAGAAATACTGTTTTCATTGAATTATCAAGCACTGGGCTAACTTGCTTTTTCTGTCCAGATACCCCATGCAAAGCTTTTCCTCAAGCCAGGGAAGACAGATGTTTGTAGTGAATTGGTCACCTGAGATGATGCCTGCAGCTCCCTTTGATTTTGAGTTTTCATTTATCTCCTTTCTCCTGTGACAAGCTTATTAAACAATTTCTAATTTCTCATCTTGTGTCTTGTTGATGCTGTTTTCAGGTAAACGACCCAGCTCTTAGACCCACCGGACTTTATTGTAACCAACTTTCCTCCGATCTTTTGAAAACAGAAGCAGATGGAGCACAGGTCAGTAAGACATTCCTAAGGCTGAACTCTGTTAGGAAAACTTAAAATGGTTGCTTTGTACTGCATCTGAGAATATTCTCAGAGAGGCAGTAGGATTCTGGCCACAAACAACAGAGCCAATTCAGTTCCAAAAAGCTTCCCAAAGTCTGGCTAGCTTGGAATTGCATTGAAAGTGGGCATCCTTTACCCATCCTGGGATTTGCATTGTGACACACTGGCAAGCAGTTTGTTTATTTTCATTTAATGTTGAGTGAAAATTTCCAGGACAGATGATTTTTGCAAAACAAAAGCCTACTCCATAAAATTGTTCTGATTTTTCAGACAATATTCCTGTGCTAGCTCCTTTGCACTTTGTCTTGCTGTATGGTTTCGGAGCTACTCTATGTACAAAAAAAAGCATACTGATTTTATTTACAATATTTTTATGAGCCGTGGTGGCGCAGTGGTTAGAATGCAGTATTGCAGGCTAACTCTTCCCACTGCCTGGAGTTCAATCCTGACTGATTCAAGATTGACTCAGCCTTCCATCTTTCCGAGATTGGTAAAATGAGGACCCAAATTGTTGGTGGCAATATGCTGACATTGTAAACTGTTCAGAGAGTACTGTAAAGCACTATAAAGTGGTGTATAAGTCCAAGTGCTATTGCTATTTTTTGTAACCAGTGAATTTCTCTTTCCTGTTTTGCAAAATCAGACATGCCTTTTCTAAATCTCAAGGAAACAAACACAAACTCCCATGTCTTGGCTATAAATTTGACTTATGATGTGTCAGGACTCAAGAATTGTTCCCAGTAGAACACATGATACCGGAAAGCCTGTAAGTGGCAAAAGCTAAAACTGAATCTCTACTCTTGGGTCAGGCAGACCAGCAGTTCCTTTAAGGTCACTAGAATCAGTAATTCTTTTTATAAACAAACTTTATTGATTTTTTT
>NW_015386492.1:702587-740445 GCF_001527695.2 Protobothrops mucrosquamatus | reverse complement strand
GGCTCCAAAAGAGCCGCCATCGGCGCACCGTCCCACCGGAAGTCCCTAGAATCAGTAATTCTTATCAGTAATAGCAAATGCAATAAATGATGAAAACTGAATAGCTAGAAGAGCAATGCCACCTAAAATTCTCCTTTATGGCACTCTTTTTAAACTTTCATTCCGAACACAAAACACAATTAACATTTAAGTCAGCCTATCCAAGGAGAGCATTCCAGAGATAAGGGACTGTAAGATAGAAGGTGATTAATCTTAGACAATGTAAAAGCCTGAGAAACATTCTCTAGTGACGATCTTAACATCTGAGCAGGGGGACTTGGTCACAAGGAAAACTTTAAAGATCAGAAACTTGGAAGTCAGCACCTCTTGCTATTGAAGACTGGAATTAGCTCCACATGCCCAATCTCCATTTGTAATCCTGCTGCCATTTTGCATTAACTGCAATTTCCTAATGTTTTCAGGGGTGATAATAACAAACAACATTATGCAATAATGGAAATAATAGGTAAATATCTTTGAGAAATCTATTGAAAAGTCACCACAAGTATAATAAAAATGTAGATAGCATCTTCAGGCTGTATACTATTCCTTAATGCAGAAGGGAAACACATCCCAATTTACAAGGTAGATGCTCTGTTGACCAACAGTAAGTTCAATTTTGCCAAGATTGAGTTTCTGTTTTATTAGCCTTCATCTAGGCCAGTGATGGCAAGCCTTTTAGAGACTGAGTGCCCAAACTGCAACCCAAAACCCACTTATTTATTACAAAGTGCCAACACGGCAATTTAACCTGATTACTGAGGATTTAGTTTAGAAAAAACAACTCATACATTAACATCTTTTGTCTTAAAAGAAAAACACAATAACAGAGCTTTCAATGATACAAACAACTTTTTATTGAAAGGTAAAAGTTTGCATTTGGCATGCTTTTGAACAATTAATGTGATTTTTGCTGTTGTATGCATGCTGATAATTTGTTTAACCTTGGCTCATACTTTGTAAGTTTGAGAGCAACATATGCAGCACTCAGGTCATCTGTTAGTCTGTTTCTGGTGTCAGATTTGATATAATTCAAAGCTGAAAACAGCTGCTCACAAGTATAAGATGATCTAAACAAAGAAAGGAAAGCAATCCCAAGTGCTTTCATTGACTTAAAATTATTTGGCAGAGAATTCCACACTTTAAGGATTTCATTTTCAGAACTAACTGTGCTGTCCTTTGTCATCCCTTCTATCTTCTCAAGTGTTTCACGCAGGTCATAGAATTTATTTTTCCATATAGAGCTTTCTTGAAATTCCAATAGCTCCATTTCTAGATTTCCTAAATCTAACCAGTGTAAGCAGGAAAGATCAAGTTCTTCAAATTTGGCTTTATCTGGAGAAGTAAGAAAAAACAGGGTTGTCTCCATCTTATGGAACTATAAAAATCTGTTACTAAAATTCACCTTTGCAGCTGCTACAATGCTAGAAAATTCCTTGTAGATTTCCTGATGGCTTGTAGGATTGTCTGCAAATGTTGTAGAATTTTTTAAATGCATTTTTAGATTTGGAAAATATTTCAGCTGCCCACTTTCAAGGTCTCTTTCAAAAACCTGCAGTTTTCTCTCAAATGTTTTGATATCACAAAACATCCTTTCTGCTGTTTTCCCTACACCTTGTAGTTGTTTGTTCAGTATATTGAAGTGTAGTGTAAAATCTGTAAAAAAAACATGAGGTTGGTAAGCCAGGCTATATCAGTGAGCTGTGGACATTCCTGCCCTTTTTCATTCATAAACAGCCTAATTTCATCCAAGCAGGCTACAAATCTCTCCAGGAATCATCCTCTGCTCAGCCACCGGACATTATTGTACATAAGTAAACAATTGTAATGTGACTGAACCTCCTCAAGAAGTGCTTGAAAATTCAGAACACAAGCTATGATGTAATTCACCATTTTTGTGACATCTTTGAGGACATCGTCAAATTTTTTGCTGCTTTCCCTGGCACAAAGAGCTTCTTGATGTATAATACAATGGAACTGAATGACTTGATGTTTTGTTTCTTTAACAAAGAACTGTATGAAACCAGATGTTGCCCCCACCATAGTAGGTGCCCCATCACTAGTAATTGAAACCACTTTTTCTGGTCTTATATCTTGTGACAAAAAAGCCTCCATCACAGCATTGTAGATATCTATCGTTTGTGTTCTTTCAGGCAAAGATACCAGTTTCACCAGCTCTTCTCTCATGATGTTACCAACAGCATAACACAAAATTACTGCTAACCTTGCATGATTATTTATATCTGTGCTTTCATCCAAGCACATGGAGTAACAGGCTGCCTTTTCTAAGTCAGTGGTGAGCTGCTTAACATCACTTACCATGCGCTGGATTCAATCTTTAACAGTATTTCTGCTAAGTGGCATCTCAGAGATGCATTGAATAATTTTATCCTTGTTTGGGAAATCATGAAAAAGAGAATTACTCCCAGACAACATGGCCGTTTTGATAATATTCCCATCATGTTTTGCTAGGCACAGTGAAATTTGAAAACTGGCAGCTGTCAGATGATTTGTTCTAGAAAGATAGTTGGAAAAACTAAGATACTGGGAATAATATTTCCTCAATTTCCCTTCAAGAAACTCTTTTCTTTCATTTTCACCAAATTTGGCAATACTTTGGTGTCAAAGTGCCATCTGACACTTGATGTGTGACACACAACACCTTCATCACACAGAATACATAACGCTTTCCCATTGCATTCAATCACTCCAAATGACTCTGTCCAGGCCTCTTGGAATGATCTTCCACTATCTGTTTTTGCTTTTTTTGCTGTACTCATTTTTGGGTGTCTACAAAAACATAAAATTAAAAAAAAAATGAAGCATCCAATACCCGCTGGGCTCTCTCACTCCTGCTTATTTCCAGGTACGTGAGCACCAGCTTCTTCCTCACTGATGTCACCTCCTGTGCTGCTTTCCTCAGCCTGTGCTGTGCAGTGTAGAGTGCTGGCTGGGTGGATGGCTGTATGAGCGGCTGGGACATAGGAACATAAGAAGAACCCGCTGGATCAGGCCAATGGCCCATCTAGCCCAGCTCCTGTATCTCACAGTGGCCCACATCTATAATAAGGAGGTAGCACATACCCATCAGGGCTAGTAACCCATGATGGACTTTTTCTCCAGAAATTTGTACAATCCCCTCTTAAAGGCATCTAGGCTAGATGCCATCACCACATCTTTTCTGGTGGCTGTCTGCTGGTGTTCTTTTGCTTCTTTTTACATTGTGAGCCCCTTAGGGACAGGGAGCAGTTAGAAAAGGGAAATATAAATGCTGTCAATAATAGTAATACTGTGCAAGATTGCATTTATTTTTTTTATTAAGCCAGCAGTATCCTAGTTGGATGGCTACATCATGCTGTATTTCATGAACACTCACAGCTATGTGAAATTCTGAATGCACTTCTTTTCCAATAGGATTGGAGAAGCAATTCTGTGGTTTACCTTTAAGATCATATAAAAATTAGTTTTGTGTGACATTCTTACAGATAAGCCTCCAGCGGGCAACAAGGCAGGGCCAGTGGCATGTGCAGGGCTGGCACCGCAAAGCCCGCATTGTGGCCCGAGCACTCTGCTCCCCTCCAGCTATGCCACACTGTGAGCTATGCTCCCCTCCAACCTAGCTCCTCTCCAACCCCTCCATGGGAATCACCTTCGCCATAGACTCAACAGTCTGCCATCCGCACCGCACCCTCACACCGCATGTGAGCCACCCGCCTTACCACAGATGGGAGGGAGGAAGCACTCCCATTGGGCTGCTGGGCAGAGGGGCGGGTGATGTGAGAAATGTCCTCAGGCGTGTGTGGAGAGGGGGAGGGGAGCAGCCCGACCGCTCATCCCTCTGGCTTTCTAGTACAGGTAGTCCTTGAGTTATGAGTATAATGGAGCCTGCCCATTCCACTCGTAAATCGAAAACTCATAGATTGAATCTCGTAAATCGAATGAGATCACTCCCTTGCTCGTTAAGACTCATGCGGCTCATTAAGTGCACATGAGGTATCTCAGGGTGGGGAAGGCCATAGGGGGAACAAGGCCTCCCCGACCCACTAAGATACCTCATACTTCCCCCCTCCCTTCCTACCATGCCGGAGTCACTTACCTTGCAAAATCTGTCTCCCCTCTGCCGCGGTTTCTTTCCTTTGAGGGAGAGGAAAAAAGCTTGAAAATGCTTTTCGTGCTGACAATGGAAGCTCCTGGGTGCCGTAATATTGCACGAGTTCAAACACCCATTCTTTGCAAAAGAGATCATGGCCCCCGGAAGCTTCTATTCTCGGGGGGGGGGGAGAGAAGTGTTTGCTTCATTTGCACGCCTATTGGGCAAAGCATGGAATTGGAGTTAGCCGGGTGCAGGAACCAATACCGTCCGTTGCCCAGCTGAGCGGCTTGCTTGCGTGCATTGGACTTAGTTTAAGGGCAAGAATGAAGCCTTCAAATGAGTGGGGAGGCATTGCGTGGCCAGGCCGCTTGCACCCGCATCCAAGCTGGCAGTGGCAGCAACTACCTGAGCAGCCATTATCCCCTTCCCCATCCAGCCACCCACCCCACCTGACATACTCCTTGCCTGGCTGGCTGGCTGACACAAATCCTCACCACTCTCCTCCTCCTCCTTGTCCTCCTCACTCAAGTGGTGGCAGGAGCTTGGGTTTCTTGGCTCCATCTGAGTGGAGGAAAGCAGAGGCACAGCAGCAAGATTGCTCTCAAACAATAAAACCCGGGCGCGCTGCCTGCATGTGTGCCCCAGCCTTATTGAGAGCAATCCTCCTGCTGCGCCTCTGCTTTTCTCCACTCAGACGGAGCCAAGAAACCCAAGCCACTGCCACTAATAAACTTCTTATCCAAAGGGAGGCCTTGGGGAAACTGAATTCTCCCTCTGTGGGCAAATGGGGCAGTTCAAAATGAAGCAAATCACTTCGTTTTCAAATGTCAAATAGGCGCACATAAACTTCTTATCCGCAGGGAGACCTTGGGGAAACTGGATTCTCCCTCTGTGAGCAAATGGGGCGATTCAAAACGAAGCAAATTTGCTGCATTTTCAAGCGTCACATTCGCACACAGATGGAGCTCCCCATCTCTCCAAGATCTCTGTTCGGATAAAAGGTGTTTGAGCGCCTATGGGAGCCTTGGAAACGCAGTGAACTCTGTGCTGGGGCGATGGCGTGCATGTCCACAGAGAGGGCTCTGAGTGCCCCCTCTGGCACGCGTGCCATAGGTACGCCACCACTAATCTAGGCTGTTATGAATCCCAAATTACCACTTCAGCATTTCCACGATATCACCTACGTTTGATGGAAAGGAAAACAAGAACTACATTTTATGTCTCCAAACAGGCTTTCTTCCTTGCCTTTCATTCAGCATAATTACCTATCAGAACAGAGAAAGCAGTTTTAGAATAACAACCAAACTGATATGAACCTAAAAAAATCTAGCTGCTGCTTTATAAAAAAGGGGGCAAAATGTCAGATATAAAATGGAATTAAAATTATCAGAGCTTTGAATGCTAATTTATTAGAAGTCATATTCTAATTTAAATTGACTATTTTAAACCCAATCCTTGCCTTCATATTTTAAATGAATTAGTAATCCAAATATTTTAAACATTTTTTTTCATGGAATTGATCCAACTGCCATTTTTTTTGTGTGTGGGATTTTTTCACAAAAGGGGTTTTCAGAGTTCTTTTGTGGCTTAAAAACAGTGTAAGACAGTCTTTCTCAGCTTGATAGCTCCCTGTTGTTGGAAATTATAATTAGAAGATATGACATCAGGTTGGAAAAAACTGGTGTAAGCAATGGCTATCAGATACTTTTATTTACCTAACAAGATTCAACACAATCTGCTGAACTAATCAGTCCTTCATCATGATTGTCTGAAGCATTCATTAAGATACTAGTTTTATTATATGCAATTTGAAGTCCTTTCAAGAATTCAATATTTAAAGATGTTTGTTCATTTTACCTAGAATTAAATAACAGAGGTGTGCACAGATTGCATAACAAATGACATAATCTCATTTTCCCAAAGCATACAAGCATGCTATTTTATAATCAATGTCTGGGTTCACATACTAATTGTAACAAAATAAAGTTAATTTGATTTTGGTATATAGCACATTGTATGAATCTAGCCAATACCTTAGCATATCACTGTTCCAAACACATGGAGATTTTTCACTAAAGCCTAAGGAAAGCGAAGACCCCCTTTCAAATTAGAAAAAAACTACTTCTGAGTCTATGAAACTGTTCTCTATTTCAATAATGGATGAAAAATGGTAAATTTGAATCTTGATGTTTATTATATTATTCTATATGCAAAGAATCAGTGCTGTCTAAACTCATCTGTAGCAAATGGGTAGGGTGTCAAAGTGTAATGCCATGTGATAACTGCAACTACTATAATAACTCCTTCATTCATCTGCTTGATACTTCCATGGATGACCCCAAAGGTTTTTTGTTTGTTTGACTAGCTTTGCCAGACAACTTTTTGCCAGAGTCTCAACCTATGAGGAATAATACTTGCATAGATATGTGGGTCTGTGAGATTTATGACCAGGACTGAGATCAGAGAAGTCACCCTAGCAATACTCCAATTTATGCAGGCTTCATAATCAGGTACACCCATAAACCTAGAAGTACTTAGAATTATAGAATCATAGGGCTGGAGGGGACCTTGGAGGTCTTCTAGTCCAACCCACTGCCCAAGGCAGGAGTTCTTATACTACCCCAGACAAATGGTTGTCCAATCTTTTCTTGAAAACCTCCAGCAATGGAATACCCACAATTCTGGGAGCAAGCTGTTCCATTGATTCTCCATCCTCGCTGTCAGAAAATTCCTCCTTACTCCCAGGTTGGATCTCCCTCAAATGAGCTTCCACCCATTGCTGCTTGCTACTTTTATCAGTACTATTTAAAATATAATCATTCCTAAATTGGTGCTCTATCAAGATGGTCTGCTGTTAAAAGAGATGGGAATTAGCACCAGTTGGGAAGATTTTTTTATTAAAGACTGAGAGGCTTTCAAGACTCTTGAGAGGAAGAGGATACTCTACTGTATAAACAGTAAAACAATAATCCCACAAATCATATCATAAAATCCCCAAATGGATTTTATGCCGTCCATAATGGATTTGCAAGCCATTCCACAATGGAGTGGATGCAGCCAAGAAGATCTGCTCTAACCTCCTGTCACTGGCATCTTGGGAGGGTTCATTGCCAGGTCCCCTCTCGCAATTGGATGGGTAGGTTGTGTCCTAAGCAGATGCTCTGTATTTTGCTCCAGCTGCAAATGCTAATTTTTAAAATAGGTGTCAGTTTTTAGCCTTTAATGTTTTCATGCAGTGAAAACAGAATTTCAACAACATGTTTACACTGACTTTGAAACAGAAATGACATGCATACAGTGAGGCAATGTATGCACTGATTTACTTAAGATGTATGTAAACTGCTTCCTATTTAACTTCTTGAAGTGGTTTGCAATAAAAAATCAATAGAAGGCGTATCTATTTAAAAATTAAGTTTATTTTGGAGACAGTCAATATTTGTAGGCTTTTTCACAGGGAAGTTGTTAAATGGACAGCCTGTGAAAACAAATTTGCATAGGTTTGTGTGTATAGGCAAGCTTAGTGATAAATAAATATTCCTCTTGTATTCTGAACTAAGTTCCAGGTACAGGCCTATTAGGTAGATTTGTTTGAATATAAATATATTGGCCTACTTTCCAGGTCTCTTATAAAGTTTATTAATGTACTTTAATTGAAACGTTTTGTGCTCCATGCTAAATGCATGCTAGGAATATGTTTATACCCATGTATACAGTTTCCAGGACTTGCATAAGTTACACATCTGAAGTAAGAGCTTGCTAGCACAGGGGTCCCCAACCCCCAGTCCATGGACCGGCACCAGGCCGTGGTATGCCAGAAACTGGACCCCGCAAACAAGCAAAGCCCCATCTGCGGGATGAGGCAGCATACGAAACCATGTTCCCCCTCCAGGCCACAGAAAAGCTTCTCTTCACAGAAGTGATCTCTGCCCAAAAGGTTGGGGGCCACTGTTAAGGCAGATTTAAATAACCATGACGTTTTATTTTTTAAATGTTACAGCACTCCTTGAGTTAATTTCTTTTAATTTCATACCCTCCCCTATTTCCCCATGCTACCTATTTAGGATTCCTAATATTAGTTGCCAATTCTTGGGCCCTGCATGCATACATTCATAATCTTTGTGCAGCTGTTATCATTGTGTAGATATTTGATCCTGCCTTTATTATTTTTGTTAAATAACTCAAAAGTGGCAAACATATCCACTACTCTTTCCTCCTCCTATTTTCCCCACAACCACCAATGTGAGATGAATTGGGCTAAGTGAAAGTTGTCTGGTCCAAAGTCACCCAGCCAGTTTTCCTGTCTAAGGCTGGCTAGAATTCAGTCTCCTGATATCTAGCCTGATGCCTTAACTCAGGGGTAGTCAACCTTGGCTCTTTTATGACTCGTGGACTTCAACTCCCAGAATTCCTGAGCCAGCACAGCTGGCTCAGGAATTCTGGGAGTTGAAGTCCACGAGTCATAAAAGAGCCAAGGTTGACTACCCCTGCCTTAACCACTAGACCAAACGTAGTCTTGTCCTCATGTTGTCCTCCTCTTCCCCCACAACCAATAACCTTGGAACCTCCAGGGTAGCCCATCTTGTTTTGAATGCAAGCAGATGTGAATTTTTACCTAGCTCTGATCCAAATGAGTGCAGCGGTTTTCTTTTTGTAGGGCAAGAAGACAGAAGAGCCCTTCTCTGTGGTGACTACAGACTAGAGGAATTCTCTAGTGAGTTTCCACTTCACCGTAGTACCCAGCCCATCTGCCCGGGGGCCTTTTCCCGCGCTTGGCTAACAGCTTCTTTTGTGTCCTGGCAGGTCCAGCAGGTCCAGGTGTTTGCTGATGTGCAGTGTACGGTCAACTTGGTGGGCGGAGACCCTTACCTGAACCAGCCTGGCTCCGTGGATGCGCAGAAAGGCAGCACAGCCTCTCAGACCCCCCAAGCCCAGCAGAAAAGTCTTCTTCAGCAGCTACTGACTGAATAACCTGCTTTTCAAAGGAATGTGAAATTTAAATAATGACATACAGATATATAAATATATATATATAAATATATATGTATATTATATATTTTTCTGAGATTTTTGGTATCTCAAAAACTTGCAGCCATTCTTCAGCTCTTGTAGTATATGGAGCAGGAAAAAAAAATCCCTCCTCCCCTTTTGGTTTTTTTAAACAATGATGGATTTCAGCAAAGTGACAAGACAGAACCGTTGAGCCAAATTTTACAGATTATCCTTATTTTTATAATCAGTTGCTGGCTTCTTTTCCCAGAAGGACATTACTAGTGGGGTTGAGGGTGGGGGTGGGAGAGCAAAACGGAAGGCATGTTGCTGTGAGGTGGAGGAGGAGAAGGGGTTGAAGTCTCAGTTTCAGCTGGATCTGTCACTGATTTGCATCTTCAGTAAAGCAGGAATGGGCAAATAATTGTGCACGCTCATCTCTTTTTTGGGAAGGGATGTTCCTTAGCTGTTCTTAAACATGTACGCCCTTGCTCACTGCTTGCCCCCAATTCGTTTGTGCAGTCAGCTTTTCTTAGCAATCGTGAGTTTGTCAGTTTTAAAGAAAAATAATATTAATAATATTAATAATAATAAATATTTTGCCCCACCGTTTTTTTCATGTTTTATGCTGGTAAATAGACAGCCTCCTTAGTGACAAAGAGGCCTTTGTAGTATATGAACAACAGATCGAGTGAGAGTTCCTATGAAAACTAATATAATTGTTGAAAATAAAACGTGTAAATCCATTTGGGGGATAATTGCAATTATTTTTAGGGGGAAGAGGAGGAAGTGGCTCTGAAAGCAATGCACCAAGTGCATCCCACCCATTTCCATGGGATTTGTAAGAGAGACACTGGGCCACAGACAATTCTTGTCAAAAGTGAAATGGAGGAAGTGCAGCAGAAATTCAAGCTGTAGTTCTGGCCACTATTGTAGATTTTTTTTTTTAAAATAGTGATCCAAATTGAGCAGTCAGCACTTGTTTTTGATTCTGTTTAACAGCCAAGATAGCATAAAACTATTTAAAATAATACGGATTATGATTTATAATAAAAAGGCGCTTCTCTGTGGAATGGGAGACAAGTTAATACTTTTCTCCCCTCAGGCCTTTTAATGTAAATAGCTCAGACTTCTTGTATAAATTGGTTTCTTTCTCTTTTTAGTTTGGGGATTGCTCTTAAATAGCATTGCTTTTGGAAGGGGTGGGCGATTTCTTTCTTTTCTCTCTTTCTGAAATTTTGTTGATGTGTGAAAATAAAACTGTGTAGCTTTTGTTAAATGAATTTGCAAGAGTTTAAAACACAAAGAGACAAACCTAATGGCTGATGTTGCATTATTGCTTAGAAAAGAAGGTATGGAGTTATATTTTTAACAGTCTGGAAGAGACACAAGATCATGAGAGGAAGGGGCTGATAATAAAAGAGAGTTTGCTCAGCAGGTGACTAACAATAATTCAAGGCACCTCTAAGATGCAGAGATCTGCCCTAGATGGTGGCATTCTAAAGTTCAGATTTTCTCTTAGTTGTATCCATGTGGATTTAAAAAAATAAAAACTAGGAGAGTGTTCACTGCTCAGACCTGAACTAAATACCAAAATCCAACATGCTCTCTTGCCACTCTAATCATGCAAGGGTTTGGTTTTACAGAAATCAACCAGCATCAATGAAATATCAAGAAAGGATTAATATATATATATATAATCTACTGAACATGCCTCAATACTGTAGCACTGTACAGCACCTAGCCAAATCTTGACTGATCTTTAAAACGTCAAGCAAGATTAGGTCTAGTTAGTACTTGGATAGAATATCAAGAAATTGAAAGATTGAAAAAAAATCTCAAAATCAATCCTTGGTTGTATAAATAGGGGCATAGAATCAAAATCTACTTTATAAAACCTTAGTAAGACCACACCTGGAATAGTGCATCCAGTTTTGGTCATTACATTACATTACAGAAAAGATGTTGAGACTTTGGAAATAGTGCAGAGAAGAGCAGCTAAGATGATTAAAAGACTGAAGACATACGAAGAACAGTTGCAGGAATTAGGTATGGCTAGTCTAGAGAAAAGAAGGACTAGGAGTGACATGATAGCAGCATTCCAGTGTTTGAGGGGCTGCCACAAAGAAGAGGGGGTCAACTTATTTTCCAAAGCACCTGAAGGCAAGATAAGAAACAATGGATGGAAACTAATCAAGAAGAGAAGCAACCTAGAACTAAGGAGAAACATTCTAATAGTGAGAACAATTAACCAGTGGAACAGGTTGTCTTCAGAAGTTGTGGGTGCTTCATCACTGAAGGTTTTTAAGAAGAAACTGGACAGCCACTTGTCTGAAATGGTATAGGACCTCTGCTTGAGCAGGGGGTTGGACTAGAAGACCTCCAAGGACCCTTCCAGCTCTATTCTGATTGATTAAACATAAGTGTATACTTGTAACTGGGAGAACTCAAGCTTATTTTATTTTATTAAATTTATATACCGACCATGTTACAGTTATGCAAATTGAAAGAGAGAACTTTTTTTTAGTAAACTTCCATATATCCCAACTGGGAGAGGCTAATAACTAGCTGGGTTTTTCTGATCTATTCTTTAGGAATTATGGTTCCAACCATGCCAATTTAACAGAATAACAGTTAGAAGGGACCTTGGAAGTCTTCTAATCCAACCCTCCACTCAAGCAGGAGACCATATACCATTTCAGACAAATGGCTGTCCAGTTTCTTTTTACAGGGGTCCAGTGATGGAGCACTCACAACTTCTGAAGGCAAGCTGTTCCAGTGGTTAATTGTTCTGTCAGGAAACTTCTTGGTTCTAGATTGCTTCTCTCCTTGATTAGTTTCCAAACATTGCTATCATGTCATCCCTTATCCTTTTCACTAAACTAGACATACCCAATTCCTGCCATCGTTATTCATATCTTTTAGTCTCCAGCCCTCTAATCCTCTTTGTTGCTCTTTTCTGCACTCTTTTGGGAGCCTCAACATCTTTTTTATATCGTAACCAAAATTGGATGCAGCATTCCAAGGCCTTATATAGCAGTACTAACACTTCACGTGATTTAATTCTATCCCTGTTAAAGCAGCCTAGGGCTGCATCGGCTTTTTTGGCTGCTGCCACACACACACAAAATTTCATTTTGTTAGATAGAACTGTGTTCAAGGCTGTCGAGATCCATCTGGATCTTGAGCCTGTCTTCTGGGTGTTGTCTATTCTTGCCAACTTGCTGTCATTTGCAAATTTGATGATTCCTCTTTTATTCTCTCATCTAAATCATTTATGAAGATATTGAAGAGTACTGAGCTTAAGACAGAAATTTGGGGTACCCTATTGCTTACTTCCCTCCATGTACATAAAATTTCATTAAAGACTTCACTTTTGAGTGGAGTTTGTCAGCCAGTTATGAATTCATCTGGTGGTGATGCTGTCTATCCCACATTTTTCTAGCTTTCCAAGAAGTAGGTTGTGGTTTACTTTGTCAAATGCCTTATTGAAATCCAAGTATACTATGTCCACAGCCTTTCGCTGGTCCACTAATTTAATCACTTAGTCACAGCATGATCTGTTTTTGACAAACCCATGTTGGCTTCTGGTTACAATTTGACTTGCTTCTAGGTGTTCGCAGATCTGTTGCTTGATTATCTTTTCCAGGATCTTCCTAGGTATTGATGTCAGGCTGATTGGTCTGTAGTTTCTTGGATCAGGTTTTTCTTTTGAAGATGGGAACTACATCAGCTCTTTTCCAGTCCTCTGGTAGTTCCCCAGCGTTCCAGGATCTTTGAAAGACATAGTTCAATGGTTCCAAGATCATGTCTACCAGCTCCTTCAGAACTCTGGAATGTAATCCATCGGCTCCTAATGACTTGAACTCATCTAAGTGGACAAATGTTCTTTTACTATTTTCTTACCTATTTTAATCTGAATTTCTAGTCTGTCCTTTACAGTTGTTTTTGGGAGGTTGGGCAATTATTTTCCTGTGAAGATAGATGCAAAGAATTAAGCAGCTTTCCTTTATCCCTGCTGCCCGCCACTTCCTTGCCATCTTCTCCCATAAGTGGATGGTTTCTTTTACTTCAACTTCAAAAAAGTTGAAACTTTTTTTTATTTAGATATTTGTTGCATCTTAGTTTATTCTGAGCCTTAGCTTTCCTGTTTTCATCTTTGCAGATTCAGGCTATATGCAGTTATTTCCTTAGTTATGTGTCCCTCTTTTCATTTTTTATTTTTGTCTTTCAGTGTATCAGAGTTGTTTGTGCAACTGTGCTGGTTTCTTCTTTCAGTGGTATTGTGCTTTTATGATGCTTTTATGTGCTTTTATCATGACATTTTTTGGTTTCCCAAGCTTTTTGAGTTGTTTTTCCCTTTAAAATTTTTATCCATGGAATTCTTCCCAAACTCTTAAGTTTGTTGAAATCAGTTCTTTTAAAGTCTAAGACACTGTTTTGCTTATGTCTGCATTATGTTGAATTCTAATACGATATGGTCACTCTCCTCCAACGTTCCTGCAACTTTAACCCCCTCTATCATTTCTTTTCTGTTAGTAAGAATTACGGTAGGTCCTGTATGGCTGACCTTCTAGTTCCATTTATCTTTTAGATGACAAAGTTGTCACCTAGGTTGGTCAAGAATCTATTCGATCTCCCACTTAATGCAGAGTTTGTCTCCCAACTGATGTCAGGGTAGTTAAAGTTTACCATTTTTACTGTTTCCTACATTTGTTAAATGTTCAGCAAAAAGTTCATCTATTTTTTTTCTTCTGGGTTGTGTGGCCTGTAATATACACCTGTGACATTGTCATTCTTTTTTCTTTTTATATTCACCCACGTGCATTCTAGGAGGCTTTCATCCTTGGTTTTATGCATTTCCGTAAAGATGTAGCGATCTCTTACATATAACGTAATTCCATCTCCTCTTTTGGAGGTATATATTGGCTCTTCTATTGTCATTCACAGTATCACAGAATTGGAAACTACGCATTATCACTTCACTTAGTTTAATTCATCCAAGTTTACACATATCTAATTAACAGTTTTTCAGCTGTTAATTAGCCAATCCCGGCTATGAAAGCAGCCCCAAACCATAAAGCCCCAAACCATAAATAAAGCCATAATCTTTTTCAGCAGGAGGCTAATAAAATATTTCAACACAGAACGTGATTTCAATATAGAAATATGGAATTTTTACAGTGCATTATTCAATACATCCACTTGGGATATACAGTATAAAATCAAAATAACTATCTTAAATGAATTACATGCTATTAAAGTTTTTGCAGAAATATTTTTCTGCTTTAAAGTACATAGGACTAGTGTTAAGAGGCCTCATCTTCTTTATTCATGAATTTTATGTTTTTATTGAGATTTTGTCAAAAGCTTTCTAAAAGCTCAGAAGGGTTCTTTCTGCATCTATGAACTACCACTATAGTAGTATTAGTGCAGATAAAAGAAATTAGAATATTTTGCTACCCAAAATATTTCCTAATGTAAATCTGAATAAGCAATCAAATCCTGATTATTAAATTTATATGCCGCTCATCTCATCAATAAAGCAATTCTGGGCGATTTAATATCCTGAATCCCCTCTTCAATAATATTAAGGCACCCAAAGTTTCCTCTTAAATTGAGAAAGCTGTGTGTTAGGCCGTACCATGAGATGCCTTGCCTCCTAATGATATGAATCCATTATTTTTTAGTATCTTTATGAAATGCTCTGATTGAAGTAAATTCTTGCATCTCACAATGCTCCTATTATATTGCAAAGGGAGACTGAAAAAAACCAAGTGAAATATACTTTTATCTGGTCAACTGTTCATGGCTAGAGAGAAAAAGGATCATTTCAAGAGTTTGAAATTCTTTAGATGATGATGTACATGCTCCTTCAGGTAGGGACGGAGGGCAATGCAAGTAGCTATGTTTTCTGGTTGTTCTATCCAGACTTTATGATCAATGCCATTCTGTTGCAGTCTGTCTGCTAATGTGCTCAAGGCACACTCATCTGGAGCCTAAGAAACAAAGGAAAACAATCTCAGTGCAATATAGAATCAAAGATTGCTATAGCATTCATTGGTAACCTCTGTCTTGCTAAAGCTACAATGACTAGCAACTCCAAGAATTATCTGCTTAACTGAAAACAGCAAAAAGCATCAGTTGTACTTTAGGTGGTAAACTGTAACAAACTGCTGTTTTGAAGATAATCAGAGATGGCAATAACCACAATTCTAAATGCACTTACAACAAAGACCCAGTCCATACAAATGCACTGAATTTTATGCCGTAATATTGTGCTGTGGATGCATAGAGATGTGCTGTGATGCATAGAGATGTGCTGTAATTGGGAAGAAATTACAGATGTCACTGCATCTTAATGCCTTAGAAACTGGTAAGTGTTTTATACGCACACGCACACACACCCATCCCTCAGGAGCTCTTGAAGCAGAATATGCATTAAAAATAGCATCACACAGATTTTATCTGTCCATTCCTTTCCTCCATCATTTGGATACAATCAATGCTACAATGCAAAGGCTTTGGATCCAAAATGTCCAGTCCAATCTCCTGTATGCAGCTTTGCTGATTAGAACCCCCTAATTCGCAAAGTAATTTTTTTTTTTACAGAAAATAGGAAAATCTGTTGAATTCCAAACCTAGCTGTTAGATTCCAGAACGTCATGGCCAGAAATCTTATTCAAAATCTAAGGGACTGGTTTGGACAAAACTCAGCAGCACTTTTTCATGCGGCTGCTGATCAAAACAGGATCGCCAGCGTCCGATAACGGATATGGCACAAGAAGAAGAAGAAATCTTATGTATTTATTCAATAATCAGATATCATTTCCATTTATGCTCTTGCTACTCCTGTTTATGGTTAAAAGTCCATTCTAGAAAAACAGTTCAATGGTTTGACTAGGCAGAAACCCTTTAGAGCAGTGGTTCTCAACCTGTGGGTCGGGACCCCATTTGGGGTCGATCGACCATTTCATGGGGGTCGCCAAGCAAGCCTGTCCGCCATTTTTGTCTGCCATTTTTTTTCCCTTTTCCGGCGGGTGCCTTACCTCCCTTGGGCTGGGCCAGCTGGTGGTTGGCCGCTTGCCAGCTATGCCTCGGCCGGCACAGGGGGTGGAACCACGCATGCGCGGCGCTCCCGGGCAGGGAAAGTCCTCGACTTACGACTGGTTGGGTAGTCCTCGACTTACGACCGGTTTAGTCCTCAACTTACGACCGGTTTAGTCCTCGACTTACGACCGGTTGGGGTCACGGCATTAAAAAGGTTGAGAACCACTGCTTTAGAGTACAGTAATCGCTCTCCAAAGGAGCAGCACCCGTTTACGCCTGCTAAAACAGAAACAATCGGCCTCATGGCACTTTCAAGACTAACGTAGGCCCTTCCCTTCCCAACCAGCTGAAAAAGGGAAAAAGCAATAGCAAATATAAGGAAGATCAGTTTGGCGAAAACTTAAAGCTTGCAGAAATCAGGATCACGCATGGGAAACCTATTAAATCAGTGTTTCTCAACCTTGACAATTTTAAGGCACGTGGACTTCAACTCCCAGAATTCCACAGCCAGCATTGCTGGCTGTGGAATTCTGGGAGTTGAAGTCCACGTGCCTTAAAATTGTCAAGGTTGAGAAACACTGTATTAAATACTGGTTTTCAGATTCACAGGTTAATGCAGCCACGTAATACACCACCATCGATACCACCCGTTTTGCAGGGCTGGTCTGGGAAATTTCTGGGAGTTGAAGTCCACCCATCTTCAACTTGCCAAGGCTGAGAAACACCGTTAGGCAATGCTCACCTCCAGCACCACGGTCCTCATGCTGCCATCCTGGGCTAGATAAGCCGCGGTGTCTGGATGCTCGTAGTACGCGTGGACCACGGCCAAGGCCGCGTGGCAAGCCTGAGCCACCGAGGCCCCCAACGGCCACGAGAAAGGCTCGCGCAACAAGTCGCCCCTCAGCACCACGTATTGCACTAAAGAGCGCGCCGCCACCGCCATCCTCAAGCCGGAAATGAGGCGATTCCTAAAGGAACTCTGGGAAAAAGAGAAATGAAGGGAGGCGCCCGTTTCCGTACAAGAGAATAAGTTAAGGAGTGGGGTTAGCCATCTTGCTGTACGGCGTCAGCTGAGGTAGAGGGCCTAAGGCAGGGGCTCTTTTATGACTCGTGGACTTCAAGTCCCAGAATTCCTGAGCCAGCCAGGAGAGGTTTTCAAGCTGAGCCATGCTGGCTCAGGAATTCTGGGAGTTGAAGTCCACGAGTCATAAAAGAGCCCAGGTTGCCTACCCCTGGCCCTAAGGGGTAGACTCACTCGCGAGTCATTTCGGGAAGAAGGCAAAGTCTCGCCCCGGTGTCCGGATGACGCGCTTCGGAGGGCGGTGTGTCGTTGCTGGGCGGGAGTTTTGAACCCAACCATCGGTCAATTGTTGAAGCGACCGTAGTGAGTTTTTAGCAGGCCGCCCAGGCAAGTCGTGAAGCTGGCTGCGTCTACACAGCGATTGAGCCACTCGAGTCTAAGGACCGCTGCCGTTGCCCTCGGGAGCCCCCCGAGTCCCCTTTCCTCCTGATTTGGGGCTCCGGCCTGCCTCCCGAATTGCTCACCCGTAAGGGAGAGGCAGAGCCCGGGGTGGCCAATCCGGTCGTCTCAGCAGCTTGGAAAGGAGACATAGAAACAAAAAGCGAAGCGGTGGTGGGAATAGCATACGTTCATTCGCCACAACCGTTCCGAAAAATAATTTCCAGGCTCCCCTGGTTTCGGAGGTCGCTGTTCTTTCGCAATTCTTAAAAGAGAGCCGCGGGGTCCTCTGCCTGCTCAAACTAGGAATTTAAACGAGTATAATATAATGAGAAACAGCCAGACAGGCTTCCGAAGGTGTTGACTTCTGTAATGGCGGTTATTCTCAACCATTAATTCTTCTGGCTAAGGATGGTGGGGATTATAAGGGCAGTACATTAGGATGGCAGTGGGGAAATTGACTTATGTGGTTATATTAGGGCAGGGGTAGGCAACCTTGGCTCTTTTATGACTCGTGGACTTCAACTCCCAGAATTCCTGAGCCAGCTATGCTGGCTCAGGAATTCTGGGAGTTGAAGTCCACGAGTCATAAAAGAGCCAAGGTTGCCTACCCCTGTAGTAGGGGGTTGATGCTTAAAAAAAGACTACCGGTAGGTACCTACTGAGTAAAGAAGCTGTTTAAACCATGGATTATTTTTTTTTTCTGAAAATGATTAATTCTATTCCAGAATTTAACTTTTCAAACACCGACATTCATTAAGCCATTCTTTCTGTGTTAAAATTCTGCAGGAAGCTGAGGAAATTGCTCCCCCTTTTAGAACCAGAGAAGAAAATCTTGTGGGATTATTATTTTTGGCTTTTTTTTTTTTTAAAGGAATTGAAAGTAAAAAATGGACAAAATTGCCATTTCCTCTACAAATGGTAAGTTAACAGGCAGTAATGTGCAGGTAACTACTCTGTTCTATTTTAAAGGAAGTAAAATGGACCCTCGTATAGTATTCACTGGCTTTTTGTACAGAGTGCTGGTTATCAGAATGGAAAATCTAGCTAATGCTGTAGTTTGGTAATTAATACTGAACAATTAGAAAGCAGTTCTCTAATTATAATTAGGTCTTAAGTTAATGTACTGCCTATCTAATGTCTATAATTAGAACAAAAAGCATGTGGACAAACAAGACAAACAAGTTCGATAATTTGATGTACTTTATGAAAGATATTTTTATGAAATATTCATCTGCTTACTGCTTTGAATTATGCACTTTAGAAGTTTTCAGAAAATCTGTACAAATATTAATATTTTGATAATAGTGTATAGTATGTATATATATAAATTATATAATTACATATACATAATTATGTATAATATATATGATAGGGAATGAACTCCATAAAGGCAGTTAAATAAATCTTATAAAAACTTTATGAGAAGAGGATAATTTTTGCCTGCTAGATTTCTGATCACAAGTTTGTTTATTCAATTTCTATAGCCACTCATCTCAGTCAATGACTCTAAGCCAAATAAACTAAGCCAGTTTATTTATGACTCTAAGCCACACACTTCAGTTTGTGAAGATAATTGGGTATGATTTTTATATTAAAATTTTGTTTTCTTTGCATATATTTTTTGCAGGTACATTATCTCATTTGGAAATGTTGGAGGATTCTGCCCGCAACGTAACACTGAAGCAAGGGGGAATAAAGGAGCATGAGGAGAAGATATTAAAGATGAAAATGAAGATCCTGGAGCTGAGATGTCAAAGAGATGAGTTAAAAACCAAACTAAATGTTTGTCGATCACAGGTGAGTGTGCAGTATGTGTTGACATAAAGACAACATAGGCTGATTTCTTGTTTAGGGGCTGGCAGAATGTAAATCATGAAGCTGGGTTACTAAACAAAGTTTTGCCTGAAAGGATAAACCTATACTATATAACTTGAACTTTAACAGAAGTCAAAACAGCTTTTAAATTATCTACAGTAAACCTCCAAGGAAAATGAGCATATATTAAACAATTTTCTAAATATTTCTAGTCTGATAATTCAGTTATATTAATTCACTTCTGTAAAAGAGGTGGGTGTAGGTATTGCTTGTATAAATGCATTGTTTCTTGTTTCTGACTTGCAATTTTTATATTGTGTTAATGTATCCTTATCTATCAGTAATTGTATTTTGCTTAATTAATTATATTTCTCATTTTTCATAGTACATTGAACCATAAATAAACCATGTGGTCTGGGTTGTGTAGCACACTAGGCAAAAATTGGGTTATCTAGTAATTGAATCAGTGTGTCATAATGTGTAGACTTTTTGCTATATTATCTAAATTCATTGCCTGTTAATCCATAATATATTTGTTGCTATTAAATTTTATTGCCATTGCTGGATATCTCCTTGTAGTTATAATTAAAAATGTTCCCTTGTGATAAATCCGGGGAAATCAGATAATGCAAACAGCTTCTAGTTTTAAGTTGTCCAATGGTTACATTAATCAGACAAAATGGAAATTACACTGGGACTCTCCTTTTTTAGACCAGGAAAACATGTCTCGTCCTATTGAGCACTGAATTACAATTAATTTACTTGTATAATTGTCTTGTGGTATATGAATTTGTATTTGGCTTGGGAAAAACTGTACAGAACATTTTTTACCTGCACATGTCAAATATTGAAAAGAACGTGGCTCCTTAAGAACATTTTCCTTAACAACCTCCTTTTAGTAGAAGTGATGGAGTTTCTGGGCAATATAGACCTAACAAGTTGTAATCATTGAGTTGTAACTCTCCTGTTCTTTTGTAGTTCACTCTAGGCAAAGATGCTATGAAAAACAGTTTGCAAGTTTCTAAGGCTACAACAACAAGCCAACAGGCGTTAGAGTGGAAGATAGAGAATGCCAAGGGTCTGCTAGAACTTTTTCATCTGACAGGTACCCTTGTCACATATTGATAAGATTCTGTTCTTAGGCTAATCAGTTGCCTGGCAATATGGTTTATCTTAGCCATTTCTCCTCTCTGCTTTAGTTTAGAACTTATAAGGCTAAGGTCCTAGGTCAGGGGTTCCCAACCAGGGGTGTGAGACGATATTCCAGAGGGTGTGAAAACTTGGGTTTTCAAAATTATATGTATATGCATAATTTGTTGTCGTTATTTTGAACTTTTGTAAGGGGTGCAAGAATATATCAGAAGTGTTCTAGGGGTGCGGGGTATAGAAAAGGTTTTGAACCACTGTCCTGGGTTACTCTATCTTTGCCCAAAATATATCTGACTAATTTTGTGCAATATACTTTTCAATAAACAGAGCTTTATACCAAATCTTTTGGACTGGGACAACAAAGAGATGAGTAAGGGCTGGAATTTTGGGTAGGCAAGAAGTAATGAGAGAGCCAGTTTAATGTAATGATTCAAAGCACCAGGCTAGAAACCAGGAGATTGTGAGTTTGGTGCCTGCCTTAGGCACAAAGCCAGTTGGCTGTCTTTGGACCAGCTATTCTGTCTTAGCTCTAGGATTTAGCTGTATACAATTGTAAATCACTTCCAAAACTACTGCCATGAAAACTGCTTGGACCTGTCCATGTAGTCACTAAGACTGACTTGAAGGTGCACGTACACACAATAAGCAGGCATTCTGAGAATTTTATAAATAATCATTTGTTAAGGAACAAATGTATAGGAGCAGATGGCAATATCTAATTGATTTTACATTGAAGCTTACCAATGAGATCGGGTTAGAATTTGAATGAGAAACTCCCAAGGACTCTTAGGATTGTAGACTAGGTTAGGAAGTTGACAATCATTCTAAAGAACACAGTGGCAAACCACTTGTATAACATTGTTAAGAAAACTGCATGTTTACAGTATGTTGTCGCCAGGAATCATGCTGAACTTGAATGGGGTTTTTACATTTTATTTAGCAGCAGACAGATATAGTACTTTATCAAGCCAGCTTTGAAATTCTGATCTTAAATGCATTTTTTTCTAGGCCTAAGTGCAAAATTGACAGAGCATGGAGTCTCCTTTTACATCAGCACTGCCTTTGAAGGAACTTATCTAGATTCCTATTATTTAGACATCCTTATACAGAAGCCACTCCAGATTCAACACCATACAATCCCAGCTTTCATACCTCTGGAGCAAATAGCTCATGAGCATTTGCAGAAAGACATTAAGTGCTTCCTGTCTGTACTCTCAGATCATCTGAACGCTTATGCTAGAAGGAAATTCCAGGTAGATCAATTACAGGTAAGGGGGGAAATGGTGTCCTGGACATGTATAAAACAAGGAACATTTTGCTAATAGCCTTATTTTATCTTTTCTCAAAAGAAGTTTCATGCAGGGTGCTGTGAACTGGGTGTAGCTAACATAGTCTTGGAGTTATTCTGCCATGTGATTATGGCTGCCTCACTTTTAATCATCAGATAGTAATAACCATATTTTAAACTGGACAAGGGCAGAAGGCCCAAGCAAATAAGCTGGATTAATTTGAACCAATGATTTAAATCACTGAAATAAGGATTCTTAGCAAATCATATTTATGAATTATGAATTTAGAATCTTGAACAATTATAATTTTGCTCTGTCATTTAAAACTAACAAATCAGTAGCATAAATAAATATTCATTTTCTGTTGGATTCATTTAATGGACCTTACTATAATAACCTAAAATAAAATTTAAATTGAAAAAAAAATAATATAAAAATTAATAAAATAATTTAAATTGTAAATTTAATATGGCCTATCTACTGTAAATAGCTGTATCAAGTATACTGTAACACAGATAAAAGGCTTTTAGTTATTTCTGGTGTCAAATTTATTTTTCCCTTGGTGTATCTTGGTTTTCAGTTATATACAGGGAAAGACAAATCTGTTTAATCTTATTTTTGTACCTATAGTCTATTGTTCCAGTTCTACGTCAATTTGCACTTTTACAAAATAGTGCCTTTTTCTTTGCATTTCTTCTGATGAAAGCAACATATAGGTAGTCCTCGCCTTATGAACACAACTGAGCCCAAAATTTCCATTGCTAAGCAAGATAGTTGTTAAGTGAGTTTTATCTCTTTTAAAAATCTTTCTTGCCATAGTTGTTAAGTGAACCACTGCATTTGTTTAGTTGTTAACATAGTGGTTAACTGACTCTGGCCTCCTCATTGACTTTGCTTGTCAGACAGGTCATCACATGGCCCCAGGACACTGCAACCATCATAAATATATGCCAGTTGCCAAGTATCCAAATTTTGATCACGTTGACCATGGGGATGCTGCAATGGTCATAAATGAAAAACTCGTGTCACTTTTTTCAGTGCCTTTGTAATTTTGAACGGTCATTAAACAAATGATTGTAAGTCGAGAACTACTAGTATTTTGAAGCAGATGCCTTTTTGCAAGTATAGAATTGTTTTTCATCAATATATAGTTCTGTATATACTTCTATATATCCATTTTGTGTTAATTTTGATCAGAAAACTGGTTTGCTATTTGTTATTGATATGAACATTGAGCAGTAACTAAGCTGGGAAGCTAAGAATTCATTCATTCATACCTTCAGTTTTTAAAGCTACTAGCCTCTAATGATGATGAGAGGCTTACATAGGGTTAAAATATCAAAATACAAATTAACATATCAATAAAAACATTGCACTGGGGACAATTAACTCCCAAGTATATACTTGCATACAGGTTCATGCAATAGTCTGGTCCAGTGCCTATAAAAAAGCAGTCTTTAGGGCACTATGAAAGACTGCCAGCATCCTGATTCTAACTACTTGCTCTAAGAAACATCTTTGCACTTGACATGGCCGACTACAACTACTGCTACATCTGGTCCCCAATATTTAAAATATAGTGCATTGACCTTGTACAGACCTTTTGAAAATCGTACTGTCATGGGTTCTCCATTTCTGGAGATTTTCAAGAAAAGACCGGACAGCCATTTGTCTGGAATGATATAAGTTCTCCTGCCTTGGGCAAGCGATTGGACTAGAAGACATCCAAGGTCCCTTCCAGCCCTATCATTCTACGTATGCTTTTTGTAAATTTTTGAGGTGTAGTATGTAAACTGGCCACTGGGTGGACTTCAGCATAGCAGTATCTTTAGACCAGGGGTAGGCAACCTTGGCTCTTTTATGACTCCTGGACTGATTGAAGTAAATGGCTGGCTTAGGAATTCTGGGAGTTGAAGTCCACGAGTCATAAAAGAGCCAAGGTTGTGCCTTCTTTCACAATTAGGCCAAAAGATGAAAAGTGAACATTCTTCTGACGCTTCAGGTGTTTCTGTTTGTATTTCAAATTACACGTTAAAGTAAAGATGACAGTCAAGGGAAAGCAAATCATACATGAAATACAGTAAACATAAAAATGCAGTAATGTAGCAAGATGCAGTGAAAATAATGCTTGTATTTTGAGAAATATTTTGCTAAAAACTACATTCTAGTTTAAAAAAAAAAGACTGCCTGGAGCAAGAGATCTGCTAGATGCGCATTTCTGACTACACTGGGAACTGAGGTGGCTAGTATAGAAACGAGAATAGCAAAGCCAACGATTGAGCAGGTTTTGAGAAGAAATGGGGAAAATGAAAATCTAGAAATGACACAAAAACCAAAATGGGAAACCCCTCACAAGGCAAAAAAATTCAGGAGACCTGCAGTGCAGACTTCAGGAAGGTTTGCAAATGTTGCTTCCTGATGAAAACTTAAGAAAGTGACAGAGAAGTAACAAGAGTACAAACGTATACCTAATCCTGGCCTGCTGGTTTTGGTACAATGGAAACTTCTCCCGAAGGATGATATAGAGAGAAAGAGGAAGGGAGATTTTTGTTCAAATGACCAGCAGTATGAGAACTTCTGGCAGAACTTGTTCTGATAAAAGAGAATATTTGTAGCTCAGGGTTGGATTGTG
The DNA here is from genome assembly GCF_001527695.2 of Protobothrops mucrosquamatus. Lineage (NCBI taxonomy): Eukaryota > Metazoa > Chordata > Lepidosauria > Squamata > Viperidae > Protobothrops > Protobothrops mucrosquamatus. The sequence continues at coordinate 715,930 of NW_015386492.1, read as the reverse complement.
AGGTCCTTGGTGCTGTCCAAGCTTGGTGGTTTTCTTGCAGACATTTCATTACCAACCTAGCTAACATCAGTCAACATCTGCCGGGTAAACCACCAAGCTCAGAGAGCACCAAGAACCCCACAGAACTTGTTCTCATTATGCCAAATCGCAAGAGATTTAGTCTCTTTTCTAGAAAACTCATTGCATTGAATTTTTTGAAAAAATCCTTTTTAGTGTGACTTACAGCTTTTTCTTCTTCAAAGCCTAAGAAGATGAATAAAATAAAGTTGTGATTAGCAGAAACAGGTTGTCCAGGTGATTATCCTAAACAAAAGGCTGAATAAAAGTTTTGATTTGGCAACATTTGGATGCGATAGATTTTAATCTTACAATTATAGGGTTACAAGACATATAAGATTCATTCTGTTTCAAGTTCAACATCAGAAAAAAATAAAAAATACATGTACAGAAGTTATGCCTATATATGTACAGTAAACATATAACTCACCCCAAAGGTTTTCACATTTTTTCACCACAAACTTGTTTTTTAAAGAAAAAAATCCTCTTACTAAAAAAGGTGGGGCTTCTGAATGAGGGGCTGCAATCAGCCTTTTCACTGAACCTTAATAATCAAGGGGGGAAAGCAACTTAAGCTTTAGTTGTGTGGAGACTTTTTCTCTTCTCTCTCCCCACCTCACCTGGGTCCCTAGTGGAGAGCTTTCCATTAATTCCTGGCTACCTCTCCCAGTTCCCATACATACTTTACATTATTTCCATAATGATATTTGATGCATACAAAATCATTTTCCTCATTCCCACACCCACCCATATTGGTAACCACTATGTTGTTGTTGTTGTTAGTTGCGAAGTCGTGTCCCACCCATCGCGACCCCATAGACAACGTTCCTCCAGGCCTTCCTGTCCTCGGTAATCACTATAGCTTGCACCAATGCGCGATGTCTTTAGTTTTACAAAGAGTAGCGTATTGATATAGATATGCAGTAGAACCAAGTAAAAGTGGTTGCAGAAGTTTACATCCATCCTTTAGTTTGAAAAATTCCCTGGCTAGGTTTCAATAATGAAGGGGCTTCTCTGCCTTTATCAAATTGGAATAGAGGCTCTCCTTTTAATCCTCATTTTAACAAACTATCTGAGAGCTTCCTAACTAATATCAAAAAGAACAAATCAAAATCAAATAATAAAGGGCTGAAGAAGCACAAATCTTAAAAATATCCAATGTCTAAAATTGTAGTCAATTTCTTAAAAAAACTTCAAACCTTTAAAACCTTTAAAGCCTGGAATAGTTTAAAAAAAAAATTTAAAAAAAAATTCTGTAGTCACTTTGGATGTAAAATAATACAAAGATTTCAGAAAAATCTCCATTTCAGAAGGGCTTCACACACAACCCCCACCCCTCTTTGCTGGTAACTAAACTCTATGCTTTATCTGAGAGAGCACCTGGAAAACAGTCTCCAAAGATAATCTTAGATATGCTGTGCATTATTCTCTTCCTTGCAGGAACGTTTTGCCATTTTTCTTGAAGGATGCATGAAAGGAAATTCCTTGTACAATCGGTTGGCATTTAACTACCGTGTAACAGAAGATGGAAATTTTCCATTTACAACAAAGATCATATATGGAAATCACATAAATGCTCTCCCAACCAAGGTCACTGTTGTATGTAAAGGTAAGAAGTAATGGGTTGTATTTGATGATTGAACAGATTATTAAAGTGAAGAATCCTTTGAGCTCACCTCAGTTCTTGGTGATTTATAGGTACAAGCAGGTCAGAAGCAGTAGATAGTGGAAAATGCAGTAGCCTATTTGTTGGTTGACGAGAGCCGCTACAAGCCATGAGCCCTACATGGGATCCCACTCGCTTTCTGAGTGCAGTTCAAAGTGCTATATTTTTAAAAAATCTATAAACCCTCATACGGTTGGGGGATATTAAGATCACTCCTTTGTCATGGACAGATCCTCGACCCTGCAAGGAGGTGGGGCCTGTTCCATCAGCCCACACCAGGCAATCGATGGCGCCATTAGGGTTTCAGTGGGAATTGGAGGTTATTCCTGATGTTCTGACGTATGGTCTTGCTGAGATCTTGGTCATGGCTTGGAATAAGTGATGACTTGGATCGGACCAGATCACACATGTGTTGGCTCTATGGATCCTTTGGAGCTCTCCAGTTTACAGAGCAGCTCTGGGACTTGTGGCAATAAAAGCAGCAAAGAATATCATATCCACAGATAGCCAGCCAATGCCCCCATTTTGGATGACCAGGTGTGGTATGAGAATTATACTAGGTATCCCTTGGATAAAGTTGCTGGGTTTCACTCAGTTGGACTCTGGCTTGGGAAGTCTTATGGAGGTGCTTGAGGCACATCTTAGCCCAATTAACTAGGAAGAAGTTGAGCCAATCAGCAAAAGTCTACAGTCTTGCCTTACTCCTTTCTGTATTTCATAGGGTTTAGTCAATACCCCATTAACTATAATTTGTACCCTTTGTGAAGCATATATTGATTTCAACCATGTAATGAATTTTCCCCCAATATCCATATCTTCTAGAATTTTGAATATAAATGTTTGGTTCAGGTTGTCAAATGGTTTCTAAATATATTCTTTTAGAGTTCCCACTTATAAATAGATGTCTCTATATGTCTATCAGTTCAAAACTGCCAAGATAAATTCTTCTCCCAAATTCTTAAAAAATCAGTTTATTTTCAACAAATTTCATCCCTTAATTTCATACTTGATATCACAAGTAGAATTCCTTCTAATTTGCAACTTGTCCAGTCCTTTACAGTGGACGTGTACTTAATTCAAAAATTACAGAGGTATTAGAGGTTCCTATTAATGGGATACCCAATTAGAAGTATGCATTTTGTTTTAGTATATAACTTCTTCTCTACTGTGGGGATTCAAAGACCTCAATAGAAAAAAAAAAGTCAACTACCACACAAAAAGAATAGGACTGGAGAGAAATAAATGCAATATTTTCATACTGCAATTCCTTGTCCTCTTTTTTTTTTCCCCTTCAGATAAAGATGCACCAGTTTCTGTGGACGAGATGGCAGCAGCTCATTTGGCGTTGTTCTATGAGAAGCCTCTTCAAGATGTCTTTATTTCTATCACAGCCTCAGCTGAAAATCTGAATCAACCTATTGCAGCCGCATCATCTTCCTGTTCCATATCTGGTAGCAAAAGTGTTCCCTCTGAGGTTGCTGCATTATAAATTGCACTAAGGTAGGGAGATGAAGCGGGATCTCACAGTAACAGAGATTGTTCTACCCAGAAAACATATAGTATTGATGAAGAGTTGTTTATTTTAGTATAAAAATAAAATACTTTAGAATGCTGAAATGCTATTAGCAACCTGAGGGATGATAGTGCATGTTCCAGTAAAATTCTGGCAGATAATATCCTTTAGTTGAGTCTTTTTTTCAAGTAAGTACAAGATAGATTGGTCACATTTTCATTTTTAGTTTACATGTTATATTCTATGAAGTATTTACTATTTTCCTATGAAAGTGTAGCCCATTTCATTTTCCCGTGAAGGGGACTAGAAACTTGTCCTTGTGGCAGTATTTACATTGTAACTATGCTTTGCTTAGTTTTGATGTTGAAGTTCTGATTCTACAGACTTCAAGGGTAAGAAAGTAGTTTCTTGGTATATTTCATTAAATAATAGCATTAGCACTTAGACGTATATACCGCTTCACAGTGCTTTACAGCCCTCTCTAAGCGGTTTACATATTGCCCCTAACAACCTGGGTCCTCATTTTATTGACCTCAGAAGGATGGAAGGCTGAGTCAACCTTGAATGGGTCAGGATCAAATTCCAATGCTGCATTCTAACCACTGCACCACTACAGTTCTAATTTGCCTAGATTAGAATGATTAAATTATTTAGAAAAATTAATAAAAGTTATCTAACTTAGTTCAAATGTTTGTTGCATCTTTAATTGTGTAGTAGTCATTAGTTTTGTTTTGCAGGTTTTTCTCTGTCCCAAATTTGATGTAATCATTTTTTTAAAGTCAGGAATATAATCAAACATAATCATAGTTGAGGGGGGTCCTTGGTGCTCTCTGAACTTGGCTATTTTCTTGTAGACATTCCATTAACCAAACTAGCTAGCATTGATGATGCTACCTAGTTTGGCTAATAAAACATCTGCAAGAAGACCACCAAGCTCAGAGAGCACCAAGGGACCCCCCCTCCCATTTTAACCCTGAGCTACAAATATTCTCCTTTATTGATAATAAAAGTTTTTGTTTTTATGAATTTAGTCAAGATTTTTGCTTGTTTCCATATTGGCATAGGCTCCTTTGTATCTTAGGACTGAGTTGGTAAGCCAAAGTTTCTCTTTTCTCTTGATGAGTCAAGGCTGAGCTAAACATAACCAGGGTGAGAGGGCACTTACACTCTTCTTTTTCTTCCAGGCTACATCAAAAGAACAAAGAGCTGTTCCAAATTGATGGAGCAGAGACTCTGAAATAAGGCCAAGGACTGCAGGATAGCCAGTCTGCTTTGCATCCTGTCCTACCCAAGGCCCTTAGTAGCATGAATAAATTATTTAATTCTGCCACCTCATCTCACTTATGATGACTTTTGTTCTCTAGCATTGAACATCTCCTATTTTTAAAAATATTGTCTTACATTGTTTTAAAACTGTAGATATAATAGTATTCAAAGACTCATACCCTCCTCCTTTAGGCTTGTCCTGCTTCCATTACAACTCTCTTTACTTGATTCTGGCCAAGCTCTGCAAAGAGGCAGTATTTTCCACTGAAATGTCTAACTTGCCTATGTGAAATGAGAAATTATATATGGGATTATATAAATATCTGATTTAGTAGGATTATCTGTGTGGATTAAAATTTTGTATATCTGAAAACGCTGCAAGAAGATGAATTTGGTCCTCTGGCACATTTGTATCAGCCTTTCACTCAAAGCTCCCAAAATAGATTGCACAATACAGTAGTGAGGAAAGCTGTTCTCAGTCTTGGCTCTGATATCACATTTTCACAAATTAAATATAGATTAAATGGGGACATGATATGAAATTTCCTTTATATATTCTATATTTGTACATGTTTTATTATGCAATAAAACTTTAAAAAAAGAACTAATCTGTAGTAAATGTAAAAAACCAACTAATAATCAGGGGTTTATGGTTCTTAACGGGGCAGCCCTCCTTACCATGCAGCCCCTCCCCCACAAGCCTCCAAGTATAGCCTTTGCTGATTTGGGAGTTCATCATTAAGACACAAGTCCTCAGTGTTCAGCAATACAAAGTTTGCTCTTTTGTTTATGTGTGAATCAGACAAAAACGGTGCGTCAACAGACTAGTTATCCTCTCTTGACTTATTATAGTTAAAATATTCCAATAGCATAATGGCACTCAGACATCACTCTGAAATCAGAACTCATTTCTTCCAATAAGGTTATTTAGCATTCAACCCAAACATGCACATTTTCCCTTAGAGTGAATGACACAACCCCCTTTTTCTCCCCAAAAGAACACAAGAGACAGCAATTTTAAAATCAAACTGAATCTATTTGAGAAACTAAACAAATTACATAATTTTTATTTCAACATAACAATCAGATGAAGGCTTTTAATAAAACAGCCTTGGTTCAGGCTGTATAAATCTCTTCCTTTTAAAGCATCAGCAAAGTTGAGGGCAGAAAGGGACGCAAGGCACAGCCTGAAAGAGGCACCTTACTTTCACAATTAAGATGCATTAAAAATATAAAGGTATCTGTTCTCATATATATTATCATATATATATATATATATATATATTACCATTCATCTACATGAATGATCTCTTTCCCTTTTCCCCTCCAAAATAGAGCATCTTGTTACAATGAAAAAGATTTTGCGTGTTCTTTTTCCTTTCTGCTATTTGCCTGTTTTGAGGCAATTATTAACTCCATTTGAACCAAGTGTGAACTTTATGCAGTTTTCCTAGTTTGTCTGCCCATTTGTGATACCCATTCGGAGCTTGCATTTGTTTTTACAAAGAAGTCTACAGAGCTTGGATCAATGGAAAATTAAAACCACTGCACATTTGAACTAAAAAGATAATGCAGAGTGATCTAACCAAGCAAGGCTGCAGTGAGAATTCTATTACCTCCAGGCCTGAATGTGCAAGAAGCCACGTATTTGTGCAAAAGGCAGGATTCTTCCTATCGAAATCTCCTTTCTACTGCCCTTTCTATATCAACAGACAAATGCAAACTGATGGCAAGGGAGCCCCTTTACAAATAATAAATGTTCAAGAAGAAAGGAACAAGCAAAGGGGTGATTTCCTGTAAATCTATTAATGGTGTATATACCAATCTCCCATCCAGAGCAGCAGGTGCTGAAAGCAGTTTTGTCTTTGGGCATTACAGAGGGTACCTGCTTTTTTCTGCTATTTGCATGTAGAGTGTGAGAAGTTCAAGAACTGTCAACCACCTGATGAGGCAAAGTCACACATGAACCATTGATAAAGGAACCTTGCTTTTCACGTCCTTTCATAAAATAGGTCAGCAAGTCACCTTTGCCTTTGACGTAAATGTGCCCTCGACGCACAAAGCGGAAGCCATACTCTTTCAAGATAAAGTGAGTTTCTTCCACCACCTAAAAAACAGAATACACAGATATAATCAAACAGGTTGCAGCTAAGACTTATCAGCCAAATGTTTCTTTTTAGGCTGTTTTGGGTTTTGTGTCAATATTTTACCCACCTTTTTAACTGACCCAAAAGAAGTGAACTACAAAGATTGTGTTATATTGTGGAATGAGGATATGTCAAACCTCATCAAAAAGAAAATAAATGCAGATGGAAAATTCTACAAAGATCCATAAATACACCCTCTTGGAGCATACAACCAGGAAAATGTATAGTATGAATATATGTTCTGCTAAGTTATGTTTCATCACTTTGGAAACTGTTGTTACTTACCTGAAATCACTTCCTGATTTTCAGGAGGGGAGAGTATATAAGCAAACAGTATTAATCATTAAATTATTAAATATCTTTTTTTTAGTTGGGACTTTGTTAAAATGCTACACAACCGACAGCAACAATGCCATTTTAAAGAAAGGAGTCTCCTTTTTGGAAGTTTCCAACCTGTCTTCTGGAGAATCTTGGAGTTCCTTCTCTGTTTAACAGCAATTTCTGAAGGTCAATAATGGCAGGCAAGGGTCTGGAAAGTCAGTTCCCTCACCATTATAACAATTGTTCCTTACCCCTGGACTCCCCAACTAAGTAACTTTGCCGATATATTCTGATCACCTTCAATCAGCATGACCAGTGCATTGATTGTGAATTACAATGGTTGTGTAGTCCATTATATCTGGGTGAACCCAATTGATTGTCTGATATCTCTTAAGAGCAGATTGGCATTCAGTGTGACTGGAATATAATTCCTTTAAAATGCCCCCAAGTCCACTGTCTGATTTACACAGACCTCTCATTTTAATCTGCATTGAGGCGAACTGAGAAACCACTTTAGATAAGTTTCTTGTACCTTTTCAGAGCATCCTAATATATAAGAAATAATGAGATTCCATACAATGCTGCTATGCATATTGACCCCTACTGTCTCCATCTGGGCCCACAGTTTCTAACCCTTTCTGCCCTTACTACACAATAGTCATTAAACCTGACCTTAATGCAGTTATTGTCAGAAGTGCCTATAATTTCAGTTAACTGCCACCATTTTCAGAAACCTTCCTGTTGTCCCCATCAAAGCAAAAGAGTTTTCCCACCTGTATATTTCCCATGACACCTGTGGACTCCATCCGGCTTGCCACATTCACAGTGTTCCCCCAAATATCATAGTGAGGTTTACGGGCACCAATCACCCCTGCTAGCACTGCTCCTTTATTCATGCCTGTCAGTACATTATAGCAAAAAGAGAAAGTGAGAAACAAATGCATCAAGTATTCAACAGTACTTTTCAGTCTGCCTCAGAGCCAGAACAAGACCACAAGTAGGGAAAGCTAAAATCCCTGATGGATTTGAACAATGATTCAAAAGAAATCAGGACACTGCATTTCACAGTACCTAGTCAAATATCTAGGCTCGGGAGCCCAGAACTATGAGTGCAGTAGCGACCTCCCCACTTCACTGTTGTTCCTCAGGTATTAGTATTTAGAAAAGGAACATTTTGGAACATTTGGCAAATAGATTTTTCCTCCTTTTTTTTCCTTTAGAGCATCCATTAAAACCATCTAACCTAACAGCTATTATCTGGTAATGTGTAAGCTGTCATGTGTCTGATTAACGAAACACTTAAAAGGACTTTCAGGCATATTTTCTTCTAAAAGCATTTATTAAGGTTACAGAGACGTCAGTACAGCATGGTGGAAATGCTTAGGTCTGCTTCTCTTCCGTTAAGCATATACATTCCAAGCATTTCCCACTCCCTTATTGTAGGGTCATGGTTCACATCTTCCAATCAACTGGAAGATGTGATTTACTTCCGGTTTCTTTCTCCCGGGCTATTCTTATGCTCCTCCCTCTTTCCCAGTTGCTGGTTTAACTATATAAATACCAGACAGTTCTGCATATTGTCAAAGCAAGAATATACAGTATTTGCAGCGTTGACATAAGCATTCACTTTGCCCTGAGTCTGATAGTAATCAATTGCATTGTTCCAGTGTACTGAGATTAGTCCCATCTAGCCCATATCAGTTACATAGGATATCCCACTTGCCTATTCGCAGCATGAAGTTATTGAAGGACTGATAGTTAATGTTCATCAAGGTCTCTTTCATGGCTAAGGCAAAGTCTGCAAGATCTGCCAAATGTTGCCAGCGCTCCTTTTCTGAAAGATCTTCCTTCTAGGGAAGGCAAAACACCAACATTAAAAAAAAAAAAAAAATCAGAAGAGGAACACTTCTCCAGTTTTAAATTTTATTACGAGCTACCCTGAATAAGTCTAGCTCCCAAATCTCTTATACATGTTAGACTTCATTAAATGTATATGCATATATTAAAACTCATTTTCTAATGACCTGCAAGGTTTTTGAGTCTGGGCTGTTTCATTTTGTCCATATTTTTAATTGTTTTAATTTTGTATTAGATTTTTTTGTAAGCTGCCCAGAGTCTGCTGGAATGGCCAGTCATAACAAATTCAAACAAATCATACCTGATTATTATTATTATTATTATTATTATTATTATTATTATTATTATTATTATTATTATTATTATTATTATTACTTTAATTTATACCCCGCCCTTCTCCCGAAGGACTCAGATGTGGAGCCTATAGCCCTTTAGCTAGTTCTCAACATCAGTCCATTCTTGGATGATTTTGGTTAGGTCTGCAGTGAGTTGTTACTCAGCAGTATCTGGAGGGTCTCTACCCTTAAACTAGAGGGGCAATTAATTCCATATTAATCAAGGCACTACAGAAAAATTGTGCACAGGTAGTGAATTAATCCTTGAGCGAGTGGGTAGTTCTATCTGTTTTGAAGGGTGTGATAGTCTTCTCAAGAAATCCCTGTGGAACTCAACAGCTCTGTATAACTGTCATTGTTATTGTTGTTATTATTTATCCATTCCATTTTGGAGAGAAGGTGGTTGGATTGCAACTTCAGGTGGCCTTTGAAGCAGCAACCTTTTCCTGTGAGAGTAGTAAGGAGGCAGCATTGATTGCATTTAATAATGATGTATTATGGCCTGATATAGGGACCAGGATAGGGAAGATGCATCCATCCTGGTCATTCTTGACATCTTCACAGTTTTCAATATTTTAGTAATTAATCATGGTATTTGACAAGAGCAATTTATGAGGGTGGAGTGCAAGGTATATTTTGTATGAGTTTTCTTCCTTCAAGGCCTGTTCCAGCACCAGAGGGCAGGACAAGAAATAATGGTTGGAAACTGACCAAAGAGAGAAGCAACCTGGAATTAAGGAGAAACTTCCTTAATTAATCAGTGGAACAGCTTGCCTTCAGAAATTGTGGGTGCTCCATCACTGGTGATTTTTAAGAAGAGACTAGACAGTCATCTTCTGAAACAATATAGATTCTCCTGCTTGAGCAGGGGGCTGGACTAGAAAACCTCCAGGGACCCTTCCAGCTCTGTTCTGTTGTTCTATTCTATTCTATTCTATTCTATTCTATTCTATTCTATTCTATTCTATTCTATTCTATTCTATTCTATTCTTCTGTTCTGTTCTATACACAAAACCTGAATGAAGTCATCCAACAACAAAGGATTAGGAATCATCAAAACACTGATATCTATACAGCTCAGTCCCTGGTTACACAATGATGTTGTCAAGGTTCTATCTCACTGGAGGCAATGGGGTCTGGATAGGGAGGAATAGGTTCAGGCTTAACTGAAGACTACCCAATCCTGGAGATTGTTCCATCTCTAATTCTGGATGGAGGCACACTACTCCAGCCAGAAGTACGCACTTCGGGGATCTTGTTGGCTCTTGCTGAAGGAGCAGGTGGTAGCCAGTTAGGAGTACCTTTGTGCAAATTCTTATGTGCCTCTTGAATCCATTCCTGGATTCAAGGGAAGTCATAAGGAGAGTCCTTAAGCAAATTCATTTTCTCAAATGTCCAATTTGGCTGGGAAGCAGCAAAAAAAGCAGAAACTGGGGGGAAGGGAGTTACAAATTATGGGACACTGCAACCAGTCATAAATATACCCAGTTATCAAGCGCTTAAAAAGCGATAATGTGACCGTGGGTGTGGATGGATACTTCCACAGTCGTAATTCTTCTGTCTTTCTTTCACTACTTACCTTAACAGTGTTGTAACCATTGATGTTGACATCGGGTGTCACACCAGAAGCTGCCATGTATGTACTGCCAATGGTTTTGATTTTAGTGATGCATCGGAACTGGGGATCATCCAGGAGCTGTGAGAGTGAGAGATCTCATAATTATTGCAAGGATCAATAAATCAGTCAGGAAGGTAGATTTGGGATTCTGTGGAGCTGATCAGAAGCAATGAGGACCAATTCTTGACCTTACAATGCAATCTTATACATGTCTGCTGAAACATAAATCCTATTAATGTAATGCAATATATACCTAGACACATTTATACAGGACTGCACTCTTCCCTATCATGTGTGCCTCATGAAAAAAATGGTGTACAGATACTCCCCAGAACACGAAGCACATAATATAAGCAATAACTTGAAGTAAATATGCTGTATGTGTATATGTTAGATTTGCATGCTTAAATTTATCAATGCAATAAAGATATGTGGCACGGACATTTACTGCCAAGGCTCAGAAGCACAGATTTTGAATTCACATGATCTTATTTCCCTTTTTGAAGGGGATGAACATTTATGATATATAGTAAAGTGATAGGTAGCAAGATCAACACAGATCAATTCCTCTGGTATCTTGCAAATCCAGTATGTAATTAATATGGGCACAACTGGATCTTTCAAAGGAGGGAGCAGAGCACTGACAACTGGCTACTATATGCCTGTTTTAAGCTGAGTGGCCCACTAAAGCAGGATGGGGGAATGCTACTTTGGCAAAAAGAAAATGTAGATACCTTGACTTGGCAGAAGACTGTCTTAAATATACCATGTGAAAACCTTTTTAATACATTTGGTGTAGGAACGGCAATTATCTGTATTCTTATGAAATAGTAACACTGTCAATGTTTTAAATCTATGCCTTTCTTGCTTTGGATAGTGGACTTGTCATGAGGTTTGAGGACATGAGGAATTCCTGAAAATATTACTGGTGCTAAAACAAGATGATAATTTAATTACAATGTTGTTCTTCAACATGGTTTTACTTTTGTGGATCACCTGTAAATTGGTTTTGAGAGAGGGTTTGGCACATAACTTTTTTTCTTCAGCACTAGCACCAAAAGCAAGATAGAAATTGATAAAACAGAGTTGTATTATGAAAATCCAAGTTTTACCAATTGATGACAATCAATATAGCAGGTAGTTTAGGTAAAATAACAGATTTCAATACTGCTATGTAACGAAACTCATAGTTCCTAACACAGGAAGCATATCTCTTCAAGGACAACTCTTAGAATAAGTAATTGATTTTCTTTGGGCCAACTGATTAAGAGGGTACTTTAGCCTATTAATTAAAACTGACTCACCGCATCAAAATCTGAGATTATTTCATTGAGGAAGCGAAGGCACTCAATCCCACCATTATTTATACTTTCCTCTGTGTAGAAGTCGGCAAAGTTGGGGATAGAGGCAAACATAACACCAATTTCATCGTAAGACTGACTATACAGCTCCTACACAAGAAGGCAAGAAAGGTGAGGAAATTAAAATAGATAAATGGTGCTTCTATATTCAGGCATAATTGTCTTCGTGTACTCAATTGTGCAATGCAACATTATAAACAATCTCATCTCATCATTTCTACATTGTCTTCTAGTTTATAGTATTGCATCTCCCTGAAGGAGGCAACAGCTAGCAGTGCCTTTATCACCTTTGGTTAATGCATCAATTGTATGCCTTCCTGGAAGAAAATAATTTAATGGTGTGATTAACACACTGGTTATCTCTAGTCTTAATAAAACTATAACATGATCTATACTCTGGAGTATACCGAGTTGCCAACACAGGTTTGATTTAATTCCCACTTTTGCCTATCATCCCCTTTAACAAAAAAAATCCTACTTGCATACTGTTTTCTCCATGAACTGCTTGTTTTCCAATATGTACCTCATCTCGTTTCTTAGAGCCAAGAAAATGGCGTGCCACGTGATCTGGCAGCATGTTGGTGACAAGAGCTTCATTCCAGCGCCGCATCTCGTACACACGCTCCTTCTGGCTATGAACATCAATTTTCCATAAGAATAAAATCCTAGCCAACTTTTCTACCTGCAGCGAGGGAGGGAGGGAGAGGGGAGAAATGTCACTCTGATAATGTAGTCCAAAATCCCACATTAAAATTTGATATTGTCTTTTATTCCTCAATGATACTAAAAAGCTATGCCATTACCAAGTTGAATCATTCATATTCTGAATGAATCTTATCTAAATGCAAAAAAGTACATATGTACAGAAATATTTGTTCTTGTTCTGTCCCCGTTCCGACCCACACACCCAAACAGCCAGCCGAGGGTTTAAGACTTCTCCAGACACCACTTCACAGATAAGAAACTTGGCAGCAGCTCCGTAGCTGCCTGCCAAGACCTTTACTCCAAACACACAGAAACAAAAACAATACACACAGTTGAATGCCACAGCACACTACTTTGCCAGAGATTCAGCTTTTGTCCGTCACAGAGGTCCAAATGGCCACCACCACCCTTTTATAGCCTGTGGGGTGTGGTCCAGTGACTCAGCTTAATCTCTGGCACGTCTCTTTTTCTGCTGCGCACGCTTATCGCTCCTACGC
>NW_015386492.1:699302-701652 GCF_001527695.2 Protobothrops mucrosquamatus | reverse complement strand
TTTTTTTTTTTTTTTTGCTGGAACTGGAGATAAACACCAGTTTCCTACAAAAAAAGTTTCGTAAACCATAGTCACGTGACTGCAGGACACTGCAAAAGGCCACAAATATGGACCAGTTGCCAAGAGCCCAAATTGTGATCACACAGGGTGGGAAGGTGTTGGAACTTCAAATATGGGTCCTAACTACCTTTGGGAGGGGGTCCTTCGTAATTTTGAATGGTCACTAAGCAACAGGTTATAAGTTAAGGACTAACTGTAGTCTGAGAAAGAGTGTCTGACATGTTAATTCAGCTGAATATAGTATGCAACTTCAGTTCTAACTTCAACAAGCAAGGAAAACTCATGGAAATTTAGGAGTATTTTACATATAGTTTCAAAGAGAAAAAATGCATTGGAGCAGAAGACAAAAAAAAGTTTTTAGGATTCTCTGCATCCAAAGCTAGTCTTCCTGAATTCAAAGAACAAAACCTTGCTACCTTGTTACCTTACTCTCCCTCTTTCTTCCAAATTCTTTATTTAAAAATTCCAGGCTTTGGAACCACAGATTCTTCATTCTGGAACCCACATCTAAATATATGAAACTGAATGGAATGCACTTTCTTGTACTATCTACTTTTATATTTTTATCCTGTCTTTCGGGAACTCAAGGTGGAACATACACAACTTCCTCCATGACAACAATCCTATGAAGAAGTTTGGGTTTAGAGTGAGCAAATGACCCAAAGTCACTCGGTGAGCTTCCATAGTTCCTGATTCGTAACCTTAACCACCTCAACCAATAGACTAGCATCTTCATTTCTTGTAACCTTCTCCTTCAATGAAATTTATGATATAAATCAGTCTATGGAGTCTCTTCATGTTACTATGTAAGTCTGACCTTTATTGATGATGTATCATACATTAAAATTAATTAAATAATTTAAAAGAGCAATGCATACCAAAAGTAACAAAATAGTGAACAAGTTATTATTAGCCTCTTTTCACTTCAGATATGACCTAAGCCCAATATTACCCTAAACACGCTCCCATGACATTTTCGACCTTGAAATTTCTTACATGTTCTCCTGGAATCGCTCCTGATCATATCTGTCAAAGATCTGTTGCCAGGCCAGAATGTTGACCACTCCCACTGCCCCTGTGATCATCAACATCAGAGTGAGCTTGACCATGTGGCTGACTTGCACCAGCATTATTGTTGCAATGAGTGCCAACACTGCTATGTAGCTGTAGTATTTGGGATTCTCTACACAACCACCTGGAAGCACTGCTGGAACTGTATTATTGACAATAGTGTAATACTGCTGGCAGCTGAGCTGTTGAAACAAAAGAAAAGGGGTTAGGCTGTCCTCTGTTTTCAAGAACCTAATTTTCCAGTGAAGAAAAAAAATGTTTCTAGCTAAAAATGTAATATCTGGAGAACTATTAGATACTAGCACATGGATACAGAAAACATTAAGTCTTTGGTGATCACCTAATATTTTTCCAATCAACATATGCTATGCCTACATACCACACCCCACAGAAAATCTTTGGTCACTCCTTTCTTTAGGTGCTATACATAATACACATAAGCACTAATCATGTCAAGTAGTTTCACTAACAGTCACTTCCTATTGTAGGGATAAATATCCCCACTTCTGTTTGTAAAATACATCACTGAACATTCTATATTTTAGCCCACAGTTGGTTAATGAACTCTACTCTGGTTTATTCACTTGTGATTCACTAAAACGCTGAAAATATGTTTTATGTTTGCTCTAATTTTTTCCAATGTGTGTCCCTGTACTCGGACAAGTAAATCTGGTGCAGAATACATACATTTAATATTTTAAGTTACAACCTCGCTTTCCTCTTCAACCCTTTATCTTTATTTATTGCTGGTTTTTTTCTAAAATCATGTGACTTCATACCCTAACAAGTTGAAGTGTGATTCATACCCACTGTAAAACAATCAGTAACAATAAATAACTAAAGCATCATATGCAATACAGTATTGAATGGTACAGTGGAAGACAGAACAACACAAAACCACACACAAAAAAAGATTTAGGTGTGCTCACAGCAGGTGACTGCAAAATAAGTAAACACTGTGGCAACTGTGAAGGCAAACAAAATTCTGGGGTGCATCACTAGAGGATCACCAGCAGAAAGGGGTGCGCTTCAAGGTGTTGACCATCATCTTTAAAGCGCTCCATGGCATCGGACCTGGATACCTTCGAGACCGCCTCCTGCCGCAGATTACCCCCCATCGACCTGTACGCTCCCACAGAGTGGGTCTCCTCAGGGTGCCGTCAGCCAGACAGTGCCGGCTGGCGACCCCAAGGGGGAGGGCCTTCTCTGTGGGAGCTCC